>NC_057419.1:117992095-118168651 GCF_019320065.1 Cervus canadensis
GAAGGGGATGGCAGAGGATAAGATGGTTGGGTGGCATCACGAACTCAATGGACATGAGTTTGAGCAAGCTCCGCGAGTTGGTGATGGATAGGGAAGCCTAGTGTGCTGCAGTCCATGGGGTCACAAAGAGTTGGACGTGACTGAGCAACTGAACTGAACTGAAACTGTGAGCTATGTGATGGCAGGGAACGTGCTTTATGCATTGTTGTTATAGTACCTGAAACAAAACCAAGCACATAGTAAGTATTCAGTATATATTTGTCACAGTATAAGTGTCATTCCTTTGATCAGAGGCCAGTTCCTTCACATATTCCCTGGACCTTGGACCTTCTAGTCTTTGTAGGGACCATAAAATACTATAATCCTCTGATCTCTTGCATCTTCAACTTCTCTGTTTCTAACAAGTTCTTCTTCCTAGTAGTATTAAAATATTTTCTATTGCTTCACATTGTAAAAACAAACATCTTCCTTTAAGCAACTTGTTCTCACCAAATCAATTTCCCTTTAGAACCATGTTTCTCCAAAACATTATCTACACACAGTGTCTTCTTTCCTTCACCTTTTATTCTTTTCTGTATCTCACTCCAGTATGGCTTTTGCATTCATCACTCTATGAAACGTTCTTTTAGTGAGGTCATCAACGTCCTCCATGTTACCAGATGCAATGGACTCTTCTCCGTCCTCAGATTACCCCTCCTCTCAGCAGCCTTCGGTAGAGTTTACCAGGCTTTCTTCTTTATAACACTCCTTTCTCTCTACTTGCATGAGCCCACACACTTACTGTTTTCCTGCTACCTCTCTATATCATCCGCATCCTTATTCTTCCTCTGAAGTGAGAGTAAGCATGTTAGTCACTCACTGTGCCTGACTCTTGGTGGCCCCATGAACTGTAGCCCGCCAGGTTCCTCTGTCCATTGGATTCTCCAGGCAAGAATACTGGAGTGGGTTGCCATTCTCTTCTCTAGGGGATCTTCCCAATCCAGAGATCAAACCCAAATCTCCCACACTGCAGGCAGATTCTCTATCATCTGAGCCATGACCATTAAATGATGGAATTCACAAGGCCCTGTTCTTGGCTCTTTTCTCTTCTTTCTCTAAACTGTTTCTCTACATGATTTCCCCCATTACCATGATTTTAACTGCCATCTACATGCTGACGGCTTCTAAATTCATATTTCTTACCCAGATATCTCTTCTGAGTTCCAGAATCGTATATTTACTACTTACTTAACATCCACTCCTATATCAGTGTATTCTCACACGTTTCTCTTCAAACCTAGTCCTGTTCCAGTGTTCTTTCATCCCAGTGAGTGGCACAAACACATATTCAATTCACAAACCAGTAACCTAAAAGTCATTTTTGATTCCTCATCAAACTCCACAAATTCTACCTTTGAATATATTGAGTCAATTCATTTTTCCCCATCTCTGCCACTTCTCTTCTAGTCCTTACCACCATTGTCTCTCACTGGTAACATTGTAATGGTGTCCTAATTGTTTTTTCAATGTCTATTAGCCCTCCAGTTCCATTAAAAGTCATTTTCCACATAGCAGCCAGAGTGATCTTAAAACATAAGATGAATCCTGTCACTCTAATAAAAATGATTCAACGAGTTCTAATCTCAGTTACAATGAGATGAAGTGAGGTCTTGTATTATCTGATTACTGCTGATTTTTCCAGACCCATCTGTGATGTTCTCCCCTTTGATCACTACGTTGTAACTACACTAGCCTATTTTCTGTTCCCCAAACACTCTAAAGTCTTTACTACTACAGGACCCTGCTGTTAGCTAGTCCCTCTGTTGAAATCCTCCCCTGCTTTATCAGAGAAATTGTCATATCTCCCACACAATTCAAATTATGTATGCTTGTTATATGCCTTCCTAGCAGCCTGTGTTTTTCCCTTATAGCATTTATCACAGTATTAAATTATGGAGAATCGTCAGTATAAGAGTAGTACTTGAAGTCAATGAAATAATAATAATCTAGTAAGTGAGGAAGACATATAACCATTCAACTATTCTTTCAACAAGTAGTCATTGTCTATCTCCTATGTCAATAGGAGCTATGCCTATAGCTCTAGGCCCTGAAAATGCAGTGGTAACACACCAGATAATGTGATTACTGGTTAAATGTAGATCCACAATGAATCCCCTGGGGATACAGGAAAGTCTCACTTTACCTAATGTGTTGGATGGGAAAAACAATCAGGTAAGATTACCTGGTAAGGATTATGATGAATCCAAGTATTAAAATCAATGGGACATCAACCAGGTGAAAAACAAGTATGGGCAGGAATTTTCAGACAAAAGGCAAGAGTAAGGATGCACCTGTGTGATATGGGTAAATTGTGAAATGGAACTTGGTGGGAGATGAGATTGGGGAAGGAAGCAGGAACAGGGTCATAGAAGACTTGAATCTCATGCCAAGGAGCTTGGATTTGATCATGTGAAGACAAGTATCAAGTGTCTACTGTGTGAAGTGTACTATGCTGGATACTTGAGAGTGCAGCTGGAAATGACCTTCTATCTCTGTCCTTAAAGGGTTCATTATCTCACTGGAAAGATAAGGCATGTACACAGAACTATGAAGAGCAGTGCATGCTTACTTGTCAAATAAAGGGGAATAGAGTACTTCTGAGGGGGGAGAAATTACATGAGCAAAACAGCAGGGAGAGTTCTGAAAGAAGGCAGTGATTGAGTTGGGTCTTAAAGGAAAAAAAGGGGTATATTTAACTAAGTAAGGGACATTCTGAACATTTGTGTTTGTTCATATGTTATACTGAAAGCTTTGTTGGGTCTTTATGTTGTTTCAAATTAATTATAAAATTATTCTTTAAGGTAAATAAAAATATTGTGACTTTATGTGCAGAGATTCTCTTTATAGAAAGTGCTTTCAAAACTACAGTCTATAAACAATGTAAAAAATATCAGTTCTGAGTAATTTGAATACCAAGGCCATCAGACTATGATATCTGTGAGGTCAGAAGCTGTATGTACATTGTTCACTATTCTATTCCTAGCACCTAGCACAATGCCTGGATAATATTAGTCTCAATGCATATTTTTGATTGCTTCCTTTAGCAGAGTCTTTTTGCTTCCCTTCTCTCTTCAAATGTAGCTTGAATATGTCAGTTGATGTTTGGTAGCTGGTAGCTGATACAAAAATAAGGAACAAAAGCACAAGTGAGGCCATCAAGGGTAACTTAGGTACACAGCAGAAGGCAGATCTGGGAGGGGTGCATAAAGAAAGAAAGAAAACACAATGAGTAGCTGTGAATGCTAAAGAAAATTCAACTTAAAAAAGAGTACCTTGAGGTAATCTACGTGTCTAACAAATTGCTGTAAGTGCTTAATGCACATTCCTCCAAAACTATTCTTCTAGTGTGTTTCTGTATATTTTATTAGATTCTGCTTTCATCTTTCTTAGTCCTAGGCCAAATATGGGTGCAGTATTACCATTAGCCATTTACCACAGTCAGCCTCACCACCAGAACTCTAGCCTGGGTGCTAAGCAAATAAATATGCTCTCTTCATTTAGGGAACTCTCAGTTCCTCCTGGGGTAGCACAGTTATCACTCTTCCTCCAACCCCGAGGTCTCCCAGTCTAATTTATGACACACACACACACATGCATACACACAGAGAGAAGAAACTGAACACAACTAAAGCACACCTGCCAATCCTTACCTCCAGGATTGAGCTTTTGAGGGGATTGTATGCAGCATTAGTTATTGTCTACCCCAGAATGGCTCCCCTCCCACCAACTAGGAAGTACTCCTCGCATCTCACAGTATCAGTTCACTCAAGGAAAACTAGATCACCTCGAGGTTGTTCAGTCACTAAATTGTGTCTGACTCTTTGCAACCCTATGGACTGTAGCATGTCAAGCTCCTCTGTCCTTCAGTATCTCCCGGAGTGTGCTCAAATTCATGTCTCTTGAGTCAGTGATGCTATCTAACCATCTCATCCCCTGCCGCCCCCTTCTCCTTTTGCCTTTAATCTTTCCCAGCATCAGGGGCTTTTCCTAATGAGTCAGCTATTCACATCAGCTTCGACAACAGTACTTCTGATGAATATTCGGAGTTGATTTCATTTAGAATTGACTGGTTTGATTTCTCTTCAGGGCAACCAAGACAAATATACTAACTTTTCCCCCAAATCAGCTAAATAGATGATTCAGAGATTAATCAATATTTCAGGTTATAAAGATTATCATCTATCCTATGTTTTCCTAATCAGACCTTCAGACTGCCATAATTTTTGTTGATTGACTGGAGCTCATCATTGTAGGATCAAACCCTCAGCTTCCTCAGGGACTCCTTGACATCTTTGTTTTTGAGGCTATAGATAAGGGGGTTACACACAGGAGTGACAACAGTATAGAGCAAGGAGACAGTTTTGTTGAGAATTGGCACCTGGTCAGCAAAGGGCAGTGCATAGACTAGGATCAAGGTCCCATAAAACAAGGTCACAACCACTAGATGAGAGGAACAAGTGGAGAAGGCCTTCTGCCTACCAGTCATGGAAGGTATATGCAAGACTGTGAAGAGAATCTTCCAGTAGGAGGCTAAGGTTAGTCCAAATGGGGCTAGAGTCACCAGTGCTGTTAGACTCATGCAGACCAGGTTGACTAGCTGGGGATCTGAGCAAGAGAGCTTCTGCAGAGGCTTTAAGTCACAGAAGAAGTGGTCAATCTCACTGCCATCACAGAAGGTCAAGCTGGATACCATAGCAGCCTGGAATGCAGCTGCCACTGTGAAGCCACTAACCCATGAGCCAGTTACTAGCCTCAAACATATAGCTCCATGCATTAGCGCTGGATAGTGCAAAGGCCGGCAGACAGCCAGGTATCGGTCATATGACATCACTGCCAGAAGATAACATTCAGTGCTACCCAGAGCCCCAAAGCAGTAGAGCTGAGTAATGCAACCTACCACGGAGATCACTCTGTTCTCTCTCAACAAGTCCACAAGCAATCTGGGCATGATATTGGATGTATAACAGACCTCTAGGCATGAGAGGTTTGCCAGAAAGAAGTACATTGGTGTCTGCAGACCCTGCTGCGTGCTCACCAGGATCATGATGAGGAGATTCCCAGAAATGGTGGCTAGGTAGACAATGCCAAACACCAAGAAGAGCAGGGGAGCCAATCCTCTGAGGTCTCCAAACCCTAACAATATAAACTCAGTCACCATTATAGTGGTATTTCCTGGCCCCACAGAAGTCATAAGCTCCTGGGGATGTATAAGTTTCTTCATACTATTGCATCAGATTACCAATGAGATTTCCTACATAGTACAATTCTATCAGTGGTTGGAGCTCTGCACTGATTAGGGCATTTGGCGGGGATTGGCCTTCAATTGTAGCCAGTTAAATTTGTCCTCAGAAAAATTTTTATGGAAATTAGCTGAACTTGTCATCTAGTCAGGGTGTGGAATAGGGATGAGGAGACCAAATGGAGAAAGGAATGGCTCAGTGAGAATCTATCTCCATCCCTCAGGAAACATGTTTAGTCCATGCTTGGCATCCTCTGTGCCATTTTGGGTAGAAGAAATTCCCAGGGAAAGTTCTTACTAAATGTTGACAAAAAAGAAATGGCAGGCCAGATAGCAAATCATATTCATGATCTTCTTTATCACAGCAGGAAATAGAAACTGAAATGTCAGGACTGAAGCAAAGAATCACTCCATTGATGTCACTGGCCATCCATGCTTGTTTGGTAGTGACAGCTCTGAGACAGCATAACAGTAGTTGCTGGAGAGATAGTAGATTCTGGAAAACCAGGTGTGCATCCTAAAACAGAATACAGATTTCTTATTTTTAAATTTTTCCCCATAAGCAGCTGGACTTTAGGCTTCTGGGGAGAAAACCTAAGAGCTGACATTTGAATCTGGGGGTTAGACTCATGTGTACATGCCTGAACACAAAAACAGGTATAGACACATACATCTGGATCTACACAGTCAAGTGTAGATAGTCACATGTGCTACCATCTTTGCCATCACTTTTGAAATTTGTTTTTCTAAGAATAGTATTCTAGAAGTGAAACACTTGCTACATGGGATGTTGCCTGCACATCAAAAATATTGATATGAGGGAAGTAGTGGCCATTGATAAGATCACAAGGTCCAAATAACCAGGCTTTTCACATATATCATCAGCAGTGGAAAAGAACGTAGTGTGTTTTCTCATTTAACTTTTCTAATGGTTTTTGTGAGGCAATGTAGTATAATTATTAAACACTTGAACTCCTCTGCCACACTGCCCAGAATCAACTCCCAGCCTCTCTATTTATTAACTATGTGACCTTGGGTAAGTTACTGAATAATACAACCTACCATGGAGATCACTCTGTTCTCTCTCAACAAGTCCATGAGCAATCTGGGCATGATATTGGATATATAACAGACCTCTAGGCATGAGAGCTTTCAGCTGAAAAAATTATCATTGTATTTTCTTACAGTGTTGTTTTGAGGAGTAAGTACATTTAAAGTAATTGAAATAATGCCTGACACCCAGTTAGCACTAAATAAACATTAAAGATTTTTCTTTACAAAATAAAAATTTTCTTAATGCTGAAAAATTTTTTTCAGCCCCACAGAAGCATTAACTAACATCATTAATCACTATACTTGAATAAGAAAATGCAATATAAATGCACATGAGAAAAATTGTACATCTCTCATTACTTCTTTTGGGTTTCCGAGGTGGTGCTAGTGGTAAAGAATCCACCTGCCAAAGCAGGAGATGCAGGAGACACAGGTTCAATCCCTGGGTTGGGAAGATCTCCTGGAAAAGGAAATGGCAACTCACTTCAGTATTCTTGCCTGGAGAATCCCATGAACAGAGGAGCCTGGCGGACTACAGCCCATAGAGTCAGAAAAAGTCAGACACGACTGAGTGACTGAGTACATTACTTCTTTACTGTTACTTATTATCGCTTAATTTCAGTTTTGTGTGACTCCAACATTCATGATCTTTCCATGACACAAACCAACTCAGTGCCTGTTTTATTTACATGTACATGTTCACCTTTGTTTATATGCAAAGAACTTTCAGAATTCTGTCTAAAGGATTAAGGCAGACTTACAATCAAATACCTTTAAGCCAGTCTTCTTCCTGTATGTCTACTTTGCACCAGATACCCACCATACACAAGCCATAGGCAATCACACTCTTCTTCAATTCCTTCCCAGCTTGTGACCCTTGGTTCTGCCTCCTTTGAGAAGGAACTTGGGGTTTTTATTGGGTATTCTCAGCACAGACTCCCACCTCTTTCTCAAGAGCTATGGCTCAGATTCATTCTCCCTGGTTTCCCCAATATTGAGACCATCCTTAACCAGTTCTTTAGAAAATGAATCCCTACCCCAACTTTGTGACTGCCTTTCTTTCTTTTCTGACTTATTTTTTATTTATAGCACCTATCATCTCTAATATACATTTTACTTAATTTCCTTCTAATTGTCTGTCTCTTTTATTACAGTTTTCACAAGAGCATAGATTTCCTCTATTTTACTCACTACTCAATCCCCAGAACCTAGAACATGGCCTGACACAAAGTAGACACAATAAATATTTGCTAAATGAATTAATGAGGTTGTATGATAGAGTGAACATTTTTGCCTTTGGAGCCAAACAGAGCCATTTTCAGATCTTAGCTCAGCCACTTCATCAGTATGTCACATTTGGCCATTCACATGAACTCTATGAGCTTTCCTTTCTTCATGTGTTAAATACAAATTTAATAGAGCCTGTTGGGGTCCCCAAATAGCTATTCTCTCCTTCTTCTAGAGCAGGGGTTGGCAAAATTTTTCTTAAAGGCCAGAGATTTTGGGCTTTGCAGCCCATCCGGTCTTTGTCAAAACTATTGAGCAATGCTATTGTAGTGAGGAAGCAACATAGATAATATCAATACATACATAAATGGGAGGGACTGTGTTCCAATAAAACTTCATTTACCAAAAAAATAGTCTTTGAACCTCAGGCTCTAGTGCCAACCCCTGTTGTTGAATACTTAGCTGCCTAGCTAAAATCCACATTTCTTTTGCAGCTGGATCAGGCCAACTGGATATGAGTGGAATGATGTATATAACTTTTAGTTTGTGCTCTTAAAAGAAAAGTACATATCCTCACCCTCCCCTTTTTACTCTTTCCACTGGCTGGAATACAGACCTAAGAGCAAAATCAGCAGGTGCCATCTGGGACTGAGATAGAAATTGGGTATTGAAAATAACACAGCAACAGCACAGAGGCAGCCTGAACCCTCCGCGTGGTGAGCTAGAGTAATCCTCAACAGCCTACCTGGCCCTTTTGTGGAGATAAACACATTTCTATTTTGTCTAAGTCACCAAAAGCTTTAGTCATTTTGTTACAACAGCTTAACCTGTACCCTAACAAATGATTATAGCTATCTGTTGGGTTATTGTGATTATTCAACAAGATAGTACATATAAAACACTTAGAACAGTGGTTGGCACATAGTAAATGGCAGCTACCATGCTTTCTGTTGTTAGTGACTTCATTCCTCATGTCCATTCTCTCCCTTCTCTGGCATCTTTAAATACCTTATCCTAACCTCATTTTGGTTCCCTTGAGACCCAATGCCTGGTGAGGCCCAACAACCTTTGATATGGATTTTAAAAGTTCTTGTTTCCACGGGCTCAAAAACTCCCCACTTGTGCAGGAAGGGAATTTAAACACAAACAACCAGATTTTGCCCTTTTCCTAAAAACAGCACAAACAACACATTTGGCTGATTTGGGCCTGGCTCATATTCCTAACAAGCTAAATAATCAGTCTTCATACTGGGGTACACAGAACCCAAGATCAATGGTACTTAAGTGGGGGAGGTTTTGCACACATTCCCCACTAGACTTTTGGTAATATCTGCAGACATCTCTGGTTGTCAAAATTGGAGAGGGGTGTTTAGTGGTTAGAGGCCAGGAGTGCTCCTAATCACCTTATAATGCACAGCCTCTTACGAAAAAAGAATTATCTCACCCCAAATGTTAATGGTGCTGCTCTTGAGGAACCCTACCAGAGAGGTGCACAAAGACTTCCCAAAGAGGTATGCAGAGAGGGAGTTTAAGAAAATTAATTTCCAATGTATATGTGGACTGTTCTCTAAAACTGATCTAATGTGAATGTGCCTGAGGTTGAAGAATTATTCTGGTCTTCTTTTCTCACCTCCCTTTTCACAATTACCCTTCTCCCTCTTTATGAGAAAGGTCTACTCATTAGGCATCTTGAATCTTACCATTGTTGCAGTCGCTTTCTTCTGTGAGTTCCCAGAATACAGCAGAGCTGAGTGGATAACATCTTGAAAGTTAGAGCATAGTCCAGGTTCTAATTAAATTCTCTGTTACTCACTCTGTGACTTACTTGCTTGTTTATTTTAACACTTTGCAGGGTTCTGGTAATGGGGCTTTTTCATTATTTTAAAATTTCATGTTACATATATATTTTGTTGAATGTATAATAGGATGATCAAGAGAAGACTTTCAAGTATAAAAATATCACATTAGAATAAATTTCAGTGCGGAAAGTGACTGGAAATGTGAGTTCAAGAAGAAAAGGTAAAGATGTTAAGTGCCTGACTGTTAGAGAACTTGTCCATCTATATTTTACTGGGTGAAAGTGGACATCAAAATACCACAGTATTTAGAATCCATTGAAAAAGTTAAAAGAATGAGGCAAAAGTTTAATTTTAAATTGCCAGTATTTACAAGGTGACAGAAATTATATAGTGTTTGCATCCATTTGAACTCACAATGAAAAGCTTCTAGATGTCAATTTGAAAATGTGTAAGGGGGCAGAGCATAGTACAAAGTTTAAAGAGCTAGGTTCCTGCTGAATCCCCTCTGCGTCCTTTCTTGCTTGATGAAAAAACAGAAAGAGGAAAAAAACTAGTCACATAGAGATGTGATTAAAATGCAGCAGCAAGTCCTGCTATACAAGACTGGTTTTCTCCGGTCCCCACTCACCCTGCCAGCTAGCTTCCAAGTGTTTTTTTTCTCCTGTTCAAGAAGTTCTTCATGCTCCCCCAGCCTTTCTTTCAAACCAATACCTATTTTTTTTCCCTTTTTATCAAATAATGACTCTCTTAGTCATCACTGCAGGTCTCCTGGACTCTTACAACCTGCCTATGACTCAACATGCTTTTAGCGAGTGGGCCTCTAGATACAATCCACAATTATCAGACAGAACTTTGAAAAACACATTAACAGAAAAGGAAAAGTTTTAAACAGTGGTGTAAGGTGGTCCTCAAACACACACACATACAGGCTGCGCTCGCAGTAAACTTTTCTTCCCCATGCCAGGGAAGCCACTGGGAAAATGGACACATTAATGAAATGAATCAACTCAGTTGTTTGTTTTTATGAAGGAGGCGTCAAAGCCTGGTCTTTTTTTGGATTGCAATCTTTATGGTTTCAGGCAAGTCGTGAAACCGGTGTGCCAGTGTGCGTTCACAGGCTTAAGAAAGTAATTTCATATGCACACACAAGCATACATCTGTGCACATTGCGGATTGTAGCTGTAGTGGGCAAGAAAGGGTATCTTTTTTGCCATCCAACAGCTCAGATCTACATTTTCATATTGAAATCAGAGAACACAATCTTAAAGTAAAAATGACAATACACAAAATAGCTCATTTTCATCTGGATTGGTTTGCAGAGCAAAGTTCTACCCTGGACTCTCTTGCCTCCCTGAAAGTCTGAGCTGCCATTTGATTTTTCCCTGTCTGAAGACAGCTTCTTTGCACTATAAAAGAAGCCAAGGGAAAAAAATCCTTCCTCATACACTCCCCTAAGACCAATCAACAGGTGTGGATTTGCATTCCAGCTTATCCCGTATTTGTTGTGTGACCTTGAGTAATACTCTTAACAACTCTGAGCCTCAGTTTCTTCATCTACAAAATAGGGATAATGCTGTACATCTTGACTGAAACACACAGTGAGTGCTTAGGATTAAATGAGATCTACTATTTTCAAGAAGTATTTAAAGTACTATATACAGAAACATTAAAATATTAATTATTAATATTATAATAATTGTTATTAGTGGCTCCCAGGACCATATATTCCACAGTTGATAAGCTATAGGTATTAGAAATAAACCATAAGCAGAATCCTTTTAAAATCATCCGTGGTGTGATCACTGGTTCTATACAACATAGATCTAACTCTTTTTCTAATGTAATAGATACTATCTTGATCTATATCTTGATCTTCAGATAATTGAACAGAGATATTGTGGTCCCATTCTACTCCCATACCTAAATTTTCTTTGCTCTGGGCTAAAAAGAAAACTAATCAATTGGGAAGATATTTTTTTTAAAAAAAAGAAAAAGTACAATATCAGTGGACTCACACTTGTCAACATTATTGTTTACTTGACTGATGGCTACTGTCCTCTTTGGAGGTTAACACATGGAAATGAGGTTTTCTGAGTCTGGAAAAGTGAAAGAAGGTGTTTTGGTTTGCTCTTTTTTCCCCAATACTAGTCAGCACTTAATACCCTTTCGATGTACTCATGAATAAGTGGATGAAAGTCTGTTATTGGTTTTGTTTTTTCCTGAGCAGCATGGCCTGGAGCTTCTAAGTCCTCATGATTCCAGCATGATGAACCCCACAATCTTGAGCCTTGACCCCATCTCACACTCACGGAAAACCTGGCTTTGCCTCTCTCTTCTTTCAAGAGGGCATTTCACAGACTTTGGGGGGACTGATGGCTCCCTGAGGCCATCTGAGGCAGGTGTCAGTAACTGACGCCAAGATAAACCATTCTTTCTTTCAAAAGAGGGAGATGGCGAGCCAGCAACCTGGTCCTAAGTTCTCTTTTAGACAAAGCAGGTGGATTGACTGTCTTTTTTGCTTATTAGGCATTAATGCTGCCGCCTTAACTGTAGATCAGATGACGAAAAAAACAAAAAATAGACTGAGCCCTTCAAAGCCAAAGAAAGAAAACTCCCGTGGGACCAACTGGAAAAAAGAATTTTCTGTTTATTTTCTTTATGTTTTCTGTTTGTTTGTTTTGTTTGGGTATTTGTTGCTTTTTTTTTTTTTTAATTAGACACACCTCAGCTCTCTAGATTTCCTGAGCTATTTAAGTTACAAGGCTACATGAGAGGCAAAATGTCAGCACCTCCTGACCCCACTCTAGTCCTAGTTCTCTGCCACCTCCACCATCTGTTCCATACATGAAGGGGATTAAGAGGTACAAACCTCCAGTTATATGATAAATAAGTCAGACAGATGGTTACTAGACTTATCCTAGTGATCATTTTTAATGCATATAAATGTCAAATCATTATGAAGTATATCTGTAACTAACTTAATATTGTACACCTACTATATTTCAGTAACAAGCATAAAAATAAAAATCATCTTTTTTCTAAGATGTAGGTAGTACAAGTTAAATAAAAGAGAGAAAACTTATATATTCTGTAACACAAGGCCCAAACATGACTGTGGAGCTATCTTTCTCCAACGATCAAGTCAAGTACATCCCAGGACATTACAAATTGTCAACTCCATGAGTAGGAGCAGGGTCCATCTCGCTTATGCCATACCCCAGTCTCTAGCACAGTACCTAGGCTTTTAGTATGCACTCAGCAAATATTTTAAGAAGGAAGAATATAAGGAATGTAAGGAAAAGGAGGATGGAAGGAAGTTTCTAAGCAATTATCTAAAGATGGAATGGTTCTGGAATAAGGCATTCTATAATTCTGAAGGTAGAAGGGCCCATGAGAGACAACTGGTGTTCAGCCTTTCACCTTCACACAGGATACTATCTGAACCATTCATCATTCTATTTTTAAGAATTAATAAGACAAAAGTTTCCATGGCTCTCTTTGCCTCCCATTTTTATTGCCAGTAAAGTCATGCTCACACACTGGTCTGTAACTTATTGAAAATTTCCAGACTACACATCCAGGTTCACTATTCCCACATGAGCTATCAATGTGCTACTTAGGAAATTTACCTGTTTTAGTTTAGTCTCCAGAGCAGCCAAACAACTGGTCAGTTTTCAAAAGAAAAAGAATTCAGTCAACCTAGATGTATTCCCTTCTCCCTACTTCCTTGACTATGTATAGATAAATCTCTCTACATAAGCTCTCTGGTTTATTTAGAGACAGGGAAAAAGTTCTTGTCAAATTATGATTAGTCGAGGCTCAACAAAACTAAGAAAGTTTAATATACTTTGCTTTTAGGGGAGAAAAAAAAATTAGAATAGAAGCCATCACAATTAAATTACAAAAATTTTCAAGGGCTCTCCTGCATTCAAATCACATTCAGCCCAGTTTCCTATACCTTCTACAGCTGAGGCTTTGGACAATGATAACAAAGGGTATAAATGATCCCCCTATGGCCCTGAAAGAGTCTCAGTGAATCAGGATTCAGTGATGATCTCAGATATTTTATATTAATTCAAGCAAGTGGACACAGGTCCCTTGGAAAGATTTCAAAAATGGAGATTGGAATTTTAAAAAATTCTTTAGATGCTAAGGAAAGCATGACATGACCCTTCAGAGATTTAGAGTAGTTTATGGACAGAACACCTAATTCTTTATCCATTCTGCGATGGTTTTGTCACCTCATCATCATTGTACTGGTAGAAGTGGTAGTTGCAGTGGTCATAGTAGTGGCAGCTATTAACATTTATTGACCCTTTACTACATGGTGAACTCTATGCTGAAGTCTTCAGATGGATTAACTTATTTATTCATAAATTACCTTTTTAATCCCCCAAAGAACCACATCAGGTAAATACTAATATTTACTTTGCAGATGATGAAACTATGGAAAAAAGAGGTTAAGCAACTTGTCCATGGGAACTAACAGGGTAATTCAGATTTTATTTTGGCATGAAGCTCTCTGTCCCAGCTACAAATACACTCAACTCTTTGGCCATCTTCAAGTCACACTCTAACATACAAAGTAGTAGAGATTAGATGGTGGGTTTAAAATCAGGTAAGAAGCAAGGTTAAAATCAGAGGAACTCAGTGCCAACCAATCCCCATTTCTATATACATAAATAAAAACTTTCGGGACTTCCCTGGTGTTCCAGTGGCTAAGATTGTGCTCACACTGCAGGGGCCCTGGGTTCGATCCCTGGTCAGGGAACTAGATCCCACATGATGCAACTAAGAACTCACATGCCAAAACTAAAGATCCCACATGCTGAAGTGAAGATTGAAGATCCCATGTGCCACAATCAAGACCCAGTGCAGCCAAATAAATAAAATAAAATAAACATGAATAAACTTTCTCCTCATAATAAAAATAAATAAATAAATAAATAAAAACTCATAAATAAAAAACTTTCTCCTCATAATGAGTAAAGAATAGCATTTTTAGGATGCTAAGGAAAGCATGACATTAATATGTAAAGCTATAATTTATATGAAAATGGTTTCCTAATGATTGTTACACCTAGAAACAAAATTAATCAATTTGTAACTCACTGTAATAAGGAAAAATTAGGCAGGCACTTTATATCTATCAACTCTGTGATCTTTTGTCATCTTATTAAAATCAAC
The DNA here is from genome assembly GCF_019320065.1 of Cervus canadensis. Classification (NCBI taxonomy): domain Eukaryota; kingdom Metazoa; phylum Chordata; class Mammalia; order Artiodactyla; family Cervidae; genus Cervus; species Cervus canadensis. The sequence goes on from NC_057419.1 coordinate 118,006,640, forward strand.
ATAATTCTGATTATAGGCCAGGTGTCCAGACTGCTTTCTAAATTGATAGCAATATAGGATTAGAACCTCCTTGTTTAAAATATTCACATAGTTTATGCAAAAGCATGATTGTTGGCAGGATAATAATTGGCTTAATTAGGGAAAGGGAGGGGAAGGAAACAAGAATTTATTGACCACCTGCATCATATTGTAATGGGTGCCTCTACATACATTATCTTGTTATTATGATAATAAATATTTCACATGGTTGTTCTGAAGATTAAATGAGTCCACACACGATGGTGCCCAGGGGAGGCAGAGAAAGGGACCTGATATTAGAGATCACATCTTATGTTCCAGATCCTGTGATGTGTGCTGTCACATACATTATTCCTTTTAATCTTCACAACAGCCCTGCACACTTGACCTTGCTATCCAGATGCATAGGGATACCAAATCTCAGACAAATTTTTAACTACTAAGGTCACACAGATAGTAGATGGGCAGACCTCGAATTGACTGAATTATACATCCATGATCTTGCCACTTAATCGAACTATAGCAAAAGCCTTTTTAACAGCACTTGATCAAAGGGAGGGAGGAAAAGAAAGATATCAATAGCCATTCATTTATTTATTCATTCAACACATATGCTTTCAGCACACTGTGCCAGGCACTGAGCTAAATTACCTCAGTCAATCTTCACAGCACACCTAGGAGACAGGTACCAGGATTACCCTAATTTCACAGGTGAGGAAAATGGGGCTCAAGGAAGTTAAATTGACTTGCTGAGCATCATAGAGCTAAGACATGGGAGAATCTGGATCCAAAGTTAGTTTGTCTTCAAAGGTTTTACTGTTTCCAGAATATTGTGCTACTTTTAGAAGGCAAATTATGCCCCCTGTATGCAAAAAAAAAAAAAAAAAGATATTTCAAATTACCTCAGACATTATTAGGAAGCTCAGATTGCTGGTTTCGTATCCTAAGGCTGACCTGACCTCTGTAGCCTGTAGGAGAGAGAGACACAGAGGCAGAGAAAAAGAGAGAAAGAGAGAAATAGAGAGAGAAAGAGAAAGAGAGAGAGAGAAGTACTCAATTATACTGGTCACCCTGGAGATGGAAGGGACTATAAGAAACATCAGGTCTAGCCATCTGCTTTGTGAAATAACATTTCTGAACTACCTGTCTGTTCTTTTACTAAAGATGGATTGATGCCAACCAAAATTCAGGTTTTTTCTGTGCATATGGTAGGTAAAAGACCAGAGTGTGACATGCACCAGGCAAATCCATCTCCACCACCAGATGTAGAATGTTATGGCCCCTTCTACTAAATAAAGAGCAACACAGGAAAGTCTGCTATAGAATGAAAGGTTGACAGATCTCATAAGAAGACTATTTTTAAGTTATGAAGTTGCCTCCAAAATCAGTCTTCTGTTATTCATCTCAGCAGCATCCCTTTTAACCCTACTAAGAAATGAGCCAAAGACCATACCTCTGGTAGGCGAGCCTCACCCTAGCTTCTTCCTCCCCACTCTCATCTCAGGTTGTAGCTACCCCCACATTCTCTGCTTGTAACAGTTCTCAGTATTGTGCCAGCCAAGGAAATGATTTTCCTGAAATACATCCTGAGCAAACACATTTACCTTCCTTTTTATTTAAAGGTGGCTCCCAAGGCTATTTTCCCATATCTGCATCAGTGGAACAGAGGCTCCAGGGAATCCATGCCAGGTGACCCGAGGACTGCCCTAGGGGATGGTAGGCCCAGAATGAGATTCTGATGTTAATGAGGTCTAGATGGAGGGTTCACGCTCTGTGAACCAGTTATAATCCTGCACAGGGAAATCTGTGTTACACCCAAAACCTCTGCACAGCCACCTCCCAAATGCAGGCCAGGGATCACAATGGGGAACAGTGCCAGAGAGTAGGAGGTCTTCCAGCAAACTCTTCAGACTTTACGTGCTAATGGAGCAGGTCCGCAGGGAAAACAACTGCAGACTTCACATTCCAGAGGCAGCGTAACATTAGAAGACACACAAGGCCTTTGGAGCTAGAAATCTGGGTGACTTGTCAGCTACTTAATCTGAGTTTCTGTTTCTTCCTTTTAAAGGTAGAGCTCAGTAGAGAGGGGCTGAAGTATGAGGCAGGGCGTCACATTTACTGAGTGCGTACTTTTTCTTGGCATTGTACTCAGTACTTCACAGATACACTCACTTCATCGGACCCAAATTTCTTCAAGTTACAAATTATTGTTGAAATAATAATGTACAATATAAGACAGTGGCTGGCTCAAAGTACACTTAATAAATGTCAGATCGCTTCCTTTTCAAATCTATAGGGAAATGACAAGAATTCCAGTTCTCAGAAAATACATCTATTCAGTGTTCTCCCTAGTGCTTTAGAAGTTTGCAGTTTGAAGAGGCTTTGAAGAAATCGTTTTTAGAAGTAATCACAGAATTTCAGAGTGGAAGAGACCTTAGAGATTGTTGATGTCTGACTCCTCAATGAATAGGACAGGGAGATATTTACTTGTTACTGGTTCTGCAGCAAGGACCATACCATAACCAAGGTGCCCTCCCTCCCAAGTGTGGGTGATCCTATGACTTTTAACAGTCAGCTCAGAAAAAGCCACTCCTCACCTATATTAGCAAAAGTCATTCAAACTCTGGCAGTCTGCAGGACATAGAAGCTGCTTGGGGTTCAAGAGCTACTGCTCTGCAAGAATTTCAGGAAATGGTTGGGGGACATGGGAGGGAGGGGGGAGAAGCCAGAATCCACAGGATTCACCATGATGGGCAAGCCAATTTGGAAACAAAGGCAGAAATAAAAGCTGAAGCAGGATCTCTCAATAGCCCCATATTTGGAGACTAGGAAATGGCACAAGCGTCCGTTTTCCCCATGGGATCTTGAAGTCCACTGCCCTCTCCCATGGACTAGTTTGTAATTGCCACCATGAGTCACTTTTAGCTATTGTTTCCCAACAACCTTTGTCAAAAAGAATATGTGGGCAAGAATTCTGTTATTGAAACTGGAGCTATGTATAGAAAGTACTCCAGAAATATCTACTGAATGAATTAATGAATCAAGGACTGTTTGGGGGGTTATTTTTGTTCTCTCATGGAACACAGAAGTAGGACTGAGCCCCTAAAGCAGCCCATTGGCATTGTTGGTTAGTTTAGTTTCTCTCCTCCTAGCCTGGAGAATGGGCCTTCTGGAGGATGGGCCTTCTCTGGAGGAGGCCAAGCCTTTCTCCAAAAGCAAAGCAGTCCCATCCCTGTGCTTCAACTTGAGATTTTCTGAAAAGAATAGTAAGCAGACCTCCAGGCAAGCAAATGTAAAAGAACTAAGGCCAGAACTATAATTCCCCGATGATCTAAGTGGAGTAGATGTGGGGAACAAGGCCCTTTTCTCTGGTGATACCTCACTTGCCACTCACTTAAAGGAAAGGTATGAAGTAACTCCAGTCATTCTTCATCAGTCTGGCCTGAGTGGGAGTGGGAGCAACCAGAGGGCTACAGGGGCTGTGGGGTAGGGATGGTGAGTGTAACCAGGAAGAGTTAATTTTAACTCCTAGCTGAGTCTTGTTTCTCTGGCTTTAACCTTTGTTTTGCTGCTTTTGTTATTATAAACATATATATAATAGCCCACCTCAGGGAACCCTGCCCCCCTCTGCCAGACCCTTAAAATGCCTTTGTTTAGCTCACAAGGAGATAACCTGACCCTGCCCACCTGTGAATGACAGTGATGTCCTTGAGTTCCTTGTGTGGGAAGTGATGTCAGCATGGCTCAGAAATTCTTGTCTGGAAGGCCAGAGACACAGATATCTGTGACATCCTTGTTTATTGATATGGCAGGAGATATTCCATTTCACATCACCTCGTGAAATGACTGTAAGAAAAAGAAACTAACACATCTCCCTGCCTGAAGCTTGCCATTCTATTTGCAAGAAGTAAATGGTCTTTTTATTTTGTTTTCCTCACCTCTCCCCATCTCTGACCTGCAAAAGAACCTGGCATCCAGGCCCCTACAAGATGCTTATTTTGAGATATTAGTCTGCCATCTTCTGGGTCAGCCAGTTTTCCGAACAAAGTCGTATTCTTTGCCTCAACATATCATCTCTCAGATTTATTGGCCTGTAGTGCGGTGAGCAAAGCGAGCGTGGATTCAGTAAGAAGAAGAGGCATTGATCAAGGGAACTGTCTTGAAGTATTAGAGAAAATTTCAGCCTAGTCTATAACATTCACAGAATGAACAACTACCCCTTTTTACTCACAATCTTACCATATAAACTAGAGTTCATAGATTAAGAAAGCCTTAAAAGACTCCTAGAACCCTGGATGTGTACATATATACATACGTAAACGCAAATGATCACAGGATGCACGTGCAGATTCAAACACATACAAAATAACAAAAACAACAAAGTCAATGCATACTATCACACAGATACAAATCCTTAAACATGCACATATAAAAAACTACCAATGACACCACACACACACTCAGACACCGACTAGTCACTTTTTCTTGGCTAAGTGGACAAACTAAATTCTTCTAAAATGGTAGCTTGCTAACTGCTCCCAGCTCTTTCTTTACCTGCTCCAGCATTTGAAGTTTTTCCCAACTTGTTCAATTTTTTAAAAGTTGTAACAACTCTCAATGCAATTTATCACTTTTCCTTGGCAGTTGGTATTTGAGGACTTCTAGGGTGTTCACTTGAGAGACACTTTTCTCTTGACTAAAGTAAAACACTTTTCTCTTGACTAAAGTAAAACTCAGAGATGGAAATAGGAAAATACTTCCACAAACCAGGTTTTTCTCTTTCATTACATTATTAAATGGCAAACCATCCTGCTTAAACCTACCTGTCCACACTTTATCTTGGCCTATTCAAATTTTTCTGAACTATGTTTCACTTCTGAATAGACATTTTCCAAATTCTTGCCCCAGTCTTGCTCCTGTTGAGGCAACTTCACATCTAGGTTCCCTTAAGCAATACTATATTTGAGACAGATATTAAGGGAAGAACAGAAATTTAGAACCTAAATCTCATGTCTATGCTCACTGTCCCAAGTCCCTTTGGGGGCATGAATTGAGTTGGCAGCAACTTGACTAATTATGATTTTTGCCAAGCGTGGGAAGACTGGGAACTTGTTTGTTTTATCAATATAATTATAAACCCCACAGTCTTCTGTGGAGCTCTTTACAGTTTCCTGTGTATTGTTTCTTTATTGTTCTTTGATTCCATTGTTCATATTGTTCCTTTGTTGGTCCTTGAGATCGCTCTGAAGTTATTCAAGCAAATTTAAATATTGTATCCACTTTACTGATGAACAAACAAAGTCCAAGAGGATGTGGCAAGATGCCTAAGATTCACAAAGTTAAGTAGTGTCAGAGCTAGGTCTTGATACTTGGTTTTTATGATTCTGCTGCCAATACTTTAAAAACTACAATACTGCATTTCTTGCTGCCTACCTTGTGACAATTCTCCCACACCACAGACACACACAGTGAGGCTTTACTCTAGTTTCACCTTTTCAAAGCAATACCCCAATCTTTTAACGTCTCTTGCTCCCAGCAAACAACCTATTTTACAACTTTTCACCCTGGACCATCTTCTCTATGTCTAAGTAGATAACAGTACTTCACTTAATCTTTATGAAGCATTAAGTAACTTGCCAATAGTCACACTGCCAAAAAAATTTGAAGTCAAGACTGCAATTGAGAGTCATTGGACTTCAATGCCTATGTTTTTTCCTGCGATATTCTACTGTCTTTCAGAGCTAATTTGCTAAACTAATCTGCTAATGGGCTAATATCGTACAAACATTAATCAAAAGGAAGTTGGAATAGTTGTATTTGTTTTATTATCACAGTCAATGTGACACAAGAGCAGTTCAATACATTTTTGCTAACTAAATTCTATTGTCAGGATATTGAACACCTATTTTATACCTGGCTAGACCTGGTGACACAGTTAGGAAACAATACAATACTGTGTACTAAAGCACTAAATGGTACACATTTAAATGTCCACTTGTAAATTTGAGGCAATGATAGATTAAAACAAGTTATAAGGGTGATCAACAAGTAAGCAGTTAAAGTTGGCTGGATTATCAAGAAGAAAATAAAAGTTGTACTTGACTAGGAAAGATCTGAGAATTTATAGAAAAGACAGCTTTCTATTTAAGAGGAATAGCATAAACAAATACATAAAGGCAGGTTTGAATATACCATGTATGTGAACAATGAATAGACTGGGTTCATTTCCACATAAGAGACAGTTTGGGGAGGAGTTCAAAATAGTGTGTTATGTGAAATAGCTGGTTGTCCCCAGTACAAGAGAAGTTTGCTTCACACATGCTAATTTTCATATATCAACATTGGGTATTTATGAAAAAGATGGGAGAAAGACTTCCCTGTAAGCTTCCTCAAACTCTTCTTTCCTATGAAGTAAAAGCCTTAAGATGCTAGGGATGGGAAGGAAAATCCTCTCAGTTTCATGACATGGGCAAAGATCTATTGCTTTGGGTGAGGTAGGAAAAATTGAAGCAAACCTTTCTGTCACTGAGGAAAGGATGAGGAGTCTTTCACCCAGAACTCAGGAAAAATACTTTGCTCCTTGGGGAAAAACATAAGCAAATCCATCTGTCTCTGGAATAGGGGCAGAAAATGTTCTTGGGCCCAGGATCATATAAACATACCAAACACAGGGCAGCTACTTCTGGGAAAGGGACAGGAAACTCCTGCCCAAGACCAAAGACAGATACAGGACAGAGTTTCATAATCACTGTAAGGATGGCCAGAAGTACCAGGAAGCTTCATTCCTGAAGCTCAGGTATATAGCGCCTGCCTGAGACTGACAATGGACCAAGTCACCAGAGGACATGCTATGCCCCCATGAGGATCCCAGAGCAAAATAACAAGCCAGCAGTAATTTTCTACTGAACGAGGGGCAGGAACATAGAAAGAACTCCCCTCTGTGGTCCAGGCATGCAAGGGCAACTGAAAGCGGAGGGGGAAGCAGAAACACTGAGAAAAACCCTCTGGCAACACAATTCACACTATAGGATGTGTGATAGCACATGTGGATGCGATATTTAGCAGCTTACCACTACCAGAATTCAAAGTCAGTGGTGCCCTGATGATAATGAGAGCACAAGTAACAAAGCCTGCTCAAATATTGAATGAATTGACTCAGTTTCACAATTAAACGGCCTTATACAAGAAGAGGCAGGTTTCATATCCAGGCATAGCTAATTACCATAGTTCTTACTATTCTTCTAAACACAATGTCTGGCATGAAATAAAGTAGATATATGTGTATGTATAATCGATTTGCTTTGCTGAACACCTGAAACTAATTGTAAATTAACTATACTCCAATAAAAATTTTTAAAAATAAAGCTATAAAAAAATAAATAAAAATAAAGCTATAATATAGGAAAAAATTAGAAACAAATGCAAAAGCAAAGAAAACTTAATCTATTTTCAAGAAATTAAGCAATTAACCAAACCGAATTCAGAGATGTTGCAGCTATTGGAATGATTAGAAAGAGACTTTAAAATAACTGTAATTAATTAATATGATAAATGTCCTAGTGAAAAAGATGGGTGTGTATATATAAACAGATGGGGAATTTCAGCATAGCAAACTATATGAATGAGTGAAATAGAAACATTAAATACTATAATTTTATTTAAAAACTTACAGTAACAACATAATACATTAATGCATTTACACAGCTGAAGAATGCCTCTGATGGGTTTATTAATAGATGAATACACCAAGGAAAGGATTAGTAAACTTGAGGATAGGTTAGTCTAAGTTGTACAAACTATAAGTCAAAAAGAGAAAAAGTGAAAAAAAAGAACAAAGTATCCAAAAGTTGTGGGTCAACATGTCATTGACTAACATACAAGTAATTTGAGTTTCAGAAAAGAAGGCAAAAAAAAATGGTACAGAAGAATCATTTGAAAACATGACTGAGAATAGTCCAAAAGCAATGAAAGACTTATATCCAAGAAAACCACATATCCAAGAAACTCAGATGTGGATAAATATAAATATATACTTCAAAATAGTTCATAATCAAACTTCTGAAAACCAACTACAAAACAAAAATATTGATGGTAAAAAGATGCAGTACATTCAGACTGAATGTGCTAGTGGCTCAGTCATGTCTGACTGTTCGCTACCCCATGGACTGCAGCCCACCAGGCTCCTCTGTCCATGGAATTCTCCAGGCAAGAATACTGGAGTAGGTTGCCATTGCCTTCTCCAGGGGATCTTCCCAACCCAAGGATCAAACCCAGGTCTGCATTGCAGGCAGATTCTTCACCATCTAAGCTACAGGGAAGGCCACAGGGAATTACATTCAGAGGAACAAATGAAATCACTCTAGACTTCTCATCAGAAACTATGCAAGCCAGAGGATAATTGGGTGACATATTCAGAGTATTGGCAGAAATATATGTCCATCTAGAAATCTTACTTATTGAAAATATTTGTCAATAATGAAGAGAAAATAAAGACTTTCTCAGACAAACAAAAGCTGAGAGAATTTACTTCTGGTAAACATGTGCCATAAGAAATGTTAAGGGAAGTTATTTGGGCAAAAAAAATAAGATACCAGATGGAAACCTGGCTCTATAGAAAAAAAAGAAGAGTGCCAGTAATGATTAAAAATAAACTTAAATATAAAAGGCATTCTGTGAGTATTTTAGTCTCTTTAAAATTAAATAGGCAATTTCAAGAAAAAGTAGTAACAACATATTTTTGAGTTTATAACATGTATAAGCGAAACGCACAGCAACAATGGCACAACATATATGAGGGGGTAACTGGTAACATTTGGTGTAAGGTTCTTATACTACATGTGAGTTGTATTAATGGAATATTATTTGTAATTGGACTCTGACTAATTAAAGATGTGTATTATAAAGTATAGTGAGACCAAAAAACAAAATTTTGAAAAGATACTAAGTAAGTTAAGAGAGGAGATAAAATGGTATCACAAATATTACCCAATCTATTCAAACAAAACAAGAGGAAAAATTTATAAAGAATAGATGAGATGTACAGAAAACAACCAGCAACATATAGATATAAATGTAACCATATCAACAATTCCATTAGATGTAAATGGTCTGAACACCCACCACAAAAAGGTAGATATTGTCATATTGTCAATAAAAGCAAGACCCAATCATATGCTTTTTACAAGACATTCACTAGAAATATAAAATAATTTGTAGCTGAAAAGAAAAATAAGATGTACCATGAAAGCATTAACCAAAAGAAAGCTGGAATGGCTATATGGATGAATAACAGACCAAGAATACTTCAAAACAAGTAATACTACTTCTGAAGATAAAAAAGGATATAACATAATGGTGAGGAATTCAGTTCATCAAGACAACAACATAAACTTAAATGTGTGTGTATCTATCAACAGAATTTCAAAATATACGAAGCAAAAATTGTCAGAACTGAAAGGAGAAAAAGATAAATATTCTGTTATAGCTGGATACTTCAACATGTCTCTTTCATTTATTAATATAACAAGTAGGCAGAAAATAAAGATACTGAATGTATTTGTAATACAATCAGCAAACTTGACCTGAAATGTTATAGAACACTTCACTCAACAACAGAAGAATATGCATTGGTTTCAGGTGCATATGATGCATTCACAAAAATGGCTTATTTTCTCATGCATAAAAGAAAAACAATAATTAAAATAATTGAAGTTCTATAAAGTATTTTCTGACCAACAGAATTAAACTGGAAATCAATATTCTGGAAAATATCTAATTATTTGTAAATTAAACAACACAATTCTAAAAACTCCATAGGTCAATGACATGACAAAAGAAATCATAAAATATTATTAATATAATGAAGATGAAAATACATCTTATCAAAATATGTGGGACAGTAACAAAACATGCTTAGAGGGAAATTTATAGCAGTAAAAGATTATATTAGAACAGACAAAAGCTTTTGAAACATAATAATTTGAAACAAATTATAATAAACCCCAAGGCCAAAAGGAGAAGAAAATATAGAGAGTACAAATCGTTGCCAGAGAAAACAACAGAAAAACAACAAAAATCAATGAAACCAAAGCCTGGTTCTGAGACAAGAACAATAAAATTTATAAACCTCAAGACAGATGGATCAAGAATAAAGAAAAAAAGACATAAATTACCAATGTTACAAAAGAAGGAGAGACATCACTACAGAACTTACAGAACTTAAAAAGCATAATAAAAGACTATTTTGAACAATTTTGCCAATAAATTTGATCAGTTAAGATGAAATTGACAAATTCTTTGACTGATACAACCATTGTTCACTCAAGAAAAATAAACAACCAAAACAGTCCTATGTCTACTATAGAAATTCAATTCATAGTTAGAAATCACCAAGCAAGCAGAAACACCATAAATTATAAACAAACTCTTTCAGAAAATACAAGTATAAGAAACACCGTCCAACATGTATTATTTCACCATTGTTACTCTGATATCAAAACTGAACAAAGGCATCACAAGTAAAGAAAAGCACAGACAAATATCCCTCAGGTACATAGATGCAGAAAGTCTTAAAAAATATCAGTAAATTTAATCCAGCACTATACACAAAGGAAAATGCATCATGATTGCAGGCAGCATGCACGCATGTGTGCTAAGCTGATTCAGTTGTGTCTGACTCTTTGCAATCCTATGGATTGTAGCCCACCAGACTTCTCTGTCCATAGGGCTTGTCCAGACAAGAGTACTAGAGTGGGTTGCCATACCCTCCTCCAGGGGATCTTCCTGCCCCAGGGATTGAACCCATGTCTCCTATGTCTCCTACATTGGCAGATTCTTTACCACTAGCATCACCTGGGAAGCCCTGCAGGCAGCAGAGTTAGTGTTAGTCACTCAGTCATGTTTGACTCTTTGCGACCCCATGGACTATATCCCACCAGGCTCCTCTGTCCATGGAATTCTCCAGGCAAGAGTACTATTCCCTTCTCCAGGGGATCTTCCTGACGCAGGGATCAAACTGGGGTCTCCTACATTGTAGGTGGATGCTTTCCTCTCTGAGCCATCAAGGAAGCATAATGGTCCTCAAAAGATGTCCGTGTCCTAAACCTCAGAACCTGGGAATATATTATGTTATAAGGCAACAGAGAAATAACGTTCAGATGGAGTTTAAGTTCTTAATCAGGTGACCTTAAAATAGGGAGATTCTTCTATTTTAGCCAGTATGCCCAAATGGAAACCCAAGAATCTTTAAAAATAGAAAGGGGAAGAGCAAGAGTCAGTGGTATCAGAATGATTTGACCTAAGACTCAACTGTCCATTGTTAGCTTTGAAGATGGAATGTGGGCAGCCTCTAAAAGCTGGAAAAGGCAAAAAGACAAATTCCAGAGACTTCTCTGGCAGTCCAGTGGCTAAACCTCCCAGAGCCCACTGCAGGGGGCATGGATTCCCTCCCTCTCCTGAACCAAGATCCCGCATGCCTTGTGGTGCGGCCAGAAAAACAAATAGATAATAATCACCCCCTTGAGCCTCCAGAAAGGATAAGAAGCCTACCAACACTCTCATTGCAGCCCAGAGACCTGAGTCAAATTTCTAATCTACAAAGCTATAGCATAATAAAATTGAGTTGTTTTGTTTATTTACTTACTTATAGTTAATTGAAGTGTAGTTGATTTACATTATATTAGGTTCAGGGATGCAATATAGCAATTTAATATTTTTTATAGATTATACTCCATTTAAAGTTATTATAAGATAATGACTATATTTCCTGTGGTGTACGACATATCATTTTTGCTTATTTATTTTACACATAATAGTTTGTATCTCTTAATGCCATACCCCTATGTTGTTCCTCTTCCCTTCCCACTTCCTCATTGGTAACCACTAGTTTGTTTTCTATATCTGTGACTCTGTATCTGGTTTGTTATATTCACTAGTTTGCTTTAATTTTTTTTGATTTATCATTTTAATCATTTTATGTGTACAGTCCACCAGTGTTACATTCACATCATTATGCAACCAACTCCAGAACTCTTTTCATCTTGAAAAACTGAAACTATATATATCCATTAAACAACCACTCCTCATTTCCTTCTTCTCACAAGCCCTGGCAAACATCATTCCATTATCTGTCTCTGAATTTGACTACTCTGGGTACCTCATATAAGTTAAATCATACAATATTTGTCTTTTTATGACTAGTTTATTTCACTTAGCGTAATGTTCTCAAGTTTCATTCATGTTGTAGCATGGGAAATGTAGGATTTCCTTCTTTTTCAAGGCTTAATAATGTCCTATTGTATGCATATACCACATTTTGTTCATTGATTCATTTGTTGATGGACACTTGAGTATCTTCTTCCTTTAGGATATTGTGAATAAGGCTACTATAAACATTGGTATACAAACATCTCCTTGAGATACCGATTTGAATTCTTTTAGATATGTACCCAGAAGTCAGTGGGATTGCTGGATTATACAATAATTCTCTTTTTAATATTTTGACGGACCTCCATACTGTTTTCTGCAACAGCCACACCATCTGACATTCTCACCAACAGTGTGCAAGGGTTCTAATTTCTCACCAATGCTGCACATTAGTTTCCCAGAACTTATTCATCTTATAACTGAAATTTTATACTCTTTGATCAACATCTCACCATTTCCCTTACCTCCCAGTGCTGGACAGATACCATCCTACCCTGGTTCTGTAAGTTAAACTTTTTATGTTCTACATGTAAGTGAGTTCAGTTCAGTTGCTCAGTCGTGTCCAACTCTGCGACCCCATGGACTGCAGTATGCCAGGCTTCCCTGTCCATCACCAACTCTTGGAGCTTGCTCAAACTCATGTCCATCGAGCTGGTGATGCCATCCAACCATCTTCTCCTCTGTCGTCCCCTTATCCTCCCACCTTCAATCTTTCCCAGCATCGGGGTCTTTTCCAATGAGTCAGTTCTTCACATCAGGTGGCCAAAGTATTGGAGTTTCAGTTTCAACATCAGTCCTTCCAATGAATATTCAGGACTGATTTCCTTTACAATTGACTCGTTTGCTCTCCTTGCAGTCCAAGGGACTCTCAAGAGTCTTCTCCATCACAGTTCAAAAGCATCAATTCTTTGGCACTCAGCTTTCTTTATGGTCCAACTCTCACATCCATATATGACTACTGGAAAAACCATAGCTTTGACTAGATGGACCTTTGTTGGCAAAGTGATGTCTCTGCTTTTTAATATGCTGTATAGGTTGGTCATAGTTTTTCTCCCAAGGAGCAAGCTACTTTTAATTTCATGGCTGCAGTCACTATTTGCAGTGATTTTGAAGCCCAAGAAAATAGTCTGTCACTGTTTCCATTGTTTCCCATCTGTTTGCCATGAAGTGATGGGACCAGATGCCATGATCTTCATTTTTTTGAATGTTGAGTTTTAAGCCAGCTTTTACACTTTCCTCTTTCATTTTCATCAATCAGACAATATTTGTCTTTTTGAGTCTGGCTTATTTCACTCAGCATAACTTTCTTCAGGTTCATCCATGTTCTTGAAATGGCATGATTTCTTTCTTTTTATGGATAAATGGTATTTCATTGTGTGTGTGTGTGTGTGAGTGTGGGACATTTTCTTTACCCATTTATCCATCAGTGGATACTTAGCTTCCATATCTTGGCTATTGTGAATAATGCCACAAATATGTGAGGGCAGATATCTCTTCAATATACTGATTCTATTTCCTTTAGATGTATATCCAGAAGTGGGATTGCTGGATCATATGATTGCTCCATTTTTAATTTTTTGAGAATCCTCAACACTTTTTTTTCTGTTATGATTGTACTGATTCATATTCACATCAACAGAGTAAGAAGGCCCCTTTTTCTCCCCACCCTTACCAGCACTTGTTATCTCTTTTTTTTTTTAATTGTCATCCTGAAAGGTGTGAGATGATATTTCATGGTGATTTCGATTTGCATTTCCCTGATCACTGACTCAGTGGGCATGGGTTTGGGTAGACTCCGGGAGTTGGTGATGGACAGGGAGGCCTGGCATGCTGTGATTCATGGAGTCGCAGAGAGTCAGACACGACTGAGTGACTGAACTGAACTGAACTGATGATTAATTAGCAAAGTTGAGCAACTTTTCATGTACCTGTTGTCTATCTATTTGTCTTCTTTGAAAAATGTCTGTATAGGTTCCTTGTCCATTTTTTAAATGTTTTATTAAAATTTTTTAATTGAAGTACAGTTGATGTACAATACAAGTTTCAGGTGTACAACATAGTGATTCACAATTTTTAAAAGTTATACTCCATTTATAGTTATTAAAATAGTGGCTATATCTCCTGTGTGGTACAATGTATCTTTGCAATTTATTTATTTAATACGTAGTAGTTTGTACCTTAGTCCCCTCCCCCATCTTGTCCCTCCCCTCTCCCCTCTCCCCATTGGTAACCACTAGTTTGTTCTTTGTATCTGTCAGTCTGCTTTTTTCTGTTATATTAACTAGTTTATTGTATTTTTTAGATTTCATGTATAATTGAGATTGTACAGTATTTATCTTTCTCTGACTTATTTCACTTAACATAATGCCCTCTAGGGCCACCTATGTTATTGCAAATGGTAGAATTTCATTCTTTCCTATGGCTAAGTAATATTATGAGACATGCATGCACGCATGCGCGCATGCGTGTGTGTGTGTGTGTGTGTGTGTGTGTGTGTTACATCTTTATCAATTTATCTTTTGATGTACACTTAGGTTGTTTTCATCTCTTGGCTTTTGTAAATAATGCTGCTATGAACATTGAGGTGCATGTATCTTTTTTTAATTAGTGTTTTAATTTTCTCCTGGTATACAACCAGGAATGGAATTGCTAGACCATATGGTAGTTCTACTTTTGGTTTTTTGAGGAACCTACATACTGCTATCTATAGTGGCTGCACTAATTAACATTCCCATCAAAGTGTTTGAGGGTTCCCTTTTACCTACAACCTTGCCAACATTTGTTCTTTGTATACTTTTTGATGAAAGCCATTCTGATAGATGTAAGGTGGTATCTCATTGTGGTTTTGATTTCTTTTTTTCTGATGATTAGTGATGCTGAGCATTTTTCATGTGCCTGTTGCCCATTATGTTTCCAAAGTTGTGTTAAGCCACTAAATTTGCGGTGATTTGTCACCACAGCAATATAAAAGTAATACAGGGGCCTTAATGGGTGGGACCAGCCATTCAGGTTGAGGCAATCAGTCAAGGAGTTTGCCTGCTGGCTCAGTAGTAAAGAATCCATCCGCCAATGCAGGAGACACAGATTCGATCCCTGGGTCAGGAAGATCTCCTGGAGAAGGAAATGTTATCTCACTCCAGTATTCTTTCCTGGGAAATTCCATGGATAAAGGAGTCTGGCAGGCTACAGTCCATGGGATCACAAAAGAGTCAGACACAATTTAGCAACTAAACAATAAAACAACAACAACAATCCATAAAGAGGTGCCACTCACTCTTTTGAAATTAAGAACAGGCTTAATTTGGCTGCTAACATGCCAAATTTGGAAAAGCAGTGGGAATTATTAAGTAGGTCTTGTATAATGAGTTTCAATCCTTAAGGGTCCTGTTTTATGTTGGGCCAAACTGACTAGAATAGCCAATACAATTTTCAAAAGAGCAACATTGGAAGACTTACATTACTTGCTTTCTTTTTTTAATGGAAAAATCACATACCAAAGTGGAGAGAATGTGCCTCTGTCTACTCATCACCTAGCTTCAGTAACATTCAACTCAGCTGTTTTGTTTCCTCTGCATCTTTACCCAAATCTCCCCTACCAGTTATCTTGATACAGATCAGAGTTACATTTTGTATTTCAGAAAAGACAAGGGCTCCTTTTTTAAGCATAACCATATACACTACTTGCTTTTAAGACTTACTATGAAGCCAGAGTAATCAAGAAAGTGTAGTATTTGCAAAAGGATAACATATAGATCAATAGAATAAAACAGAAGAGAGCATAGAAAGACACAAAATACTTATGATCAATGGATTTTCAACAAAGGTGACAAGGTATTCAATGGAGAAATGATAGTATTTTCAGCAAATAATGCTGGAAAAAATAGATCACTGCAAGAATAAAAATGACTTTTAATCCATATTTTAAAATCATCTCTAAATGCATCACTGTTCTAAATGTAAAACCAAAACACTTCTAGAGAAAGTCAATGTGACCTGGGTTAGGCTAAGATTTCTTACACAGGATGCATAAAGCATAGACAACAAAGGAAAGTTTGATAATTTGACTTCATCATAATATAAAACCTCTGCTATTCAAATGATGCTGTTAAGGACAAGGCAAGCCACAAGCTAGGAGATAATATTTCAGAACACATGCTTGATAAAGGACTTGTATCCATAATATATAAAAAACTCTCACAAGTCAATCATGGTAAAACAGTCCAATGAAAATTTGAGCAGTTTTAAACAGTCTCTCCAAGGAAGTTGCTCCCAAATAATTTTTCTTTGCATGCATGCAGGTCCTAAGTCACTTCAATTGTGTCCAACTCTTTGCAACCCCTTGGACAGTAGCCCACCAGGCTCCTCTGTCCATGGGATTCTCCAGGCTTGAATACTGGAGTGGGTTGCCATGCTCTCCTCCAAGGGATCGAACTCCTGTCTCTATGTCTCCTGCATTGGCAGGTAGGTTCTTTACCACTATGACACCTGGGAAGCCTAATTTTTCTTTAGGGAAATCCAAATTAAACCACAATAAAATAACAATACATACCTTCTAAATGGCAAAAACAGATAACCTGACTATACCTGGTGAAGTTGCAGAGCAACTGGAGCTTATATATATTGCTGTTGGAAAAGCAAAACAGTATAGCCTCTTTGGAAAATAGTTTGGCAGGTTCTTGTAATTTTAAACATATAACTTAACTTATGACCCAACCACTTCACTCCTGTGTATTTAATCAAAAGAAATGGAAACACATGTCCACAGAGATCTACAAAAAAATTTTATAGTAGTTTTTCTGAAAAACCAATAATAAAACAGGATAAACTCAAATTCTCATCAACTAATGAATAATCAAACTGTGGTGCATTTATCCAATGGAACACAATTTAGCAGTAAAAGAAAGGAACTACTGATGCTCATGCCACAACGTGAATAAATCTCAAAAGCATTTTGCTTTGGGAAAAAGGACAGACACAAAAGGCTGTATATTCTATGATTCCAGTTATATAATTTTCCAGAAGAGGCATACCTATAAAGGAGAGAAATCAGATCAGTGGTCACAGGGGTGGGTGAAAGACATTGACTGCAACAGAACAAGTAGACTTTGGAGGGTGATAAAAATATTCTATACATTAATGTGTTGGTGGCTAAAAGACTATATTTGTTGAAATTCAGAACTATATACTTAGAAAGGCAAATTTTACTGTATAATACATCAACAGACATATCTTTTTTCTTTTCTTTTTTTTTTTTACTGATTAGCACTCATTTCTTCTTATTATTATTTTTTTTATTAGTTGGAGGCTAATTACTTCACAACATTTCAGTGGGTTTTGTCATACATTGATATGAATCAGCCATAGATTTACACGTATTCCCCATCCCGATCCCCGCTCCCACCTCCCTCTCCACCCGATTCCTCTGGGTCTTCCCAGATGCACCAGGCACCGAGCACTTGTCTCATGCATCCCACCTGGGCTTGGTGACCTGTTTCACCTAGATAATATACATGCTGTTCTTCGAAACATCCCACTCTCGCCTTCTCCCACAGAGTCCAAAAGTCTGTGCTGTACATCTGTGTATCTTTTTCTGTTTTGCATATAAGGTTATTGTTACCATCTTTCTAAATTCCATATATATGCGTTAGTATACTGTATTGGTCTTTATCTTTCTGGCTTACTTCATTCTGTATAATGGGCTCCAGTTTCATCCATCTCATTAGAACTGATTCAAATGAATTCTTTTTAATGGCTGAGTAATATTCCATGGTGTATATGTACAACAGCTTCCTTATCCATTCGTCTGCTGATGGGCATCTAGGTTGCTTCCATGTCCTGGCAATTATAAACAGTGCTGCGATGAACATTGGGGTGCACGTGTCTCTTTCAGATCTGGTTTCCTCAGTGTGTATGCCCAGAAGTGGGATTGCTGGGTCATATGGCAGTTCTATTTCCAGTTTTTTAAGACATCTCCACACTGTTTTCCATAGCGGCTGTACTAGTTTGCATTCCCACCAACAGTGTAAGAGGGTTCCCTTTTCTCCACACCCTCTCCAGCATTTATTGCTTGTAGACTTTTGGATAGCAGCCATCCTGACTGGCGTGTAATGGTACCTCATTGTGGTTTTGATTTGCATTTCTCTGATAATGAGTGATGTTGAACATCTTTTCGTGTGTTTGTTAGCCATCTGTAAGACATATCTTTTTTAAATGGACAACAAAAAGTAAACAGTGGGAATGAATTTTAGGTCCTTGAGCAGGAAAGTGATGGATAAAAGGGATTTTTTTAAATCTAATCCTATTTTAGAGATTAGATTTTTGCAGGATCAATTAGAAAGAGTGGAGATTTGATAGACCAGTTGTGGAATATTGGATAATTCAGGTATAAGACGAGAGTGAAAACACTGGCTTAAAACTCAACATTCAAAAAACTAAGATCATGGCGTCCAGTCCCATCACTTCATGGCAAATAGATGGGGAAAGAATGGAAACAGTGACAGACTTTATTTTCTTGGGCTCCAAAATCACTGCAGATAGTAACTGTAGCCATGAAATTAAAAGACGCTTGCTCCTTGGAAGAAAAGCTATGACCAACCTAGACAACATATTAAAAAGCAGAGACATCACTTTGCCAACAAAGGTCCATCTAGTCAAAGCTATGGTTTTTCCAGTAGTCATATATGGATGTGAGAGTTGGACCATAAAGAAAGCTGAACGCTGAAGAATTTATGCTTTTGAACTGTGGTGTTGGTGAACTCTTCAGAGTCCCTTGGACTGAAGGGAGAGCAAACCAGTCAATCGTAAAAGAAATCAGTCCTGAATATTCATTGGAAGGACTGATGTTGAAGCTGAAGCTCCAATACTTTGGCCACCTGATGCAAAGAACTGACTCATTGGAAAAGACCCTGATGCTGGGAAAGATTGAAGGTGGGAGGATAAGGGGATGACAGAGGATGAGATGGTTGGATGGCATCACCAGCTCGATGGCCATGAGTTTGAGCAAGCTCCAGGAATTGGAGATGGACAGAGAAGCCTGGCATGCTGCCGTCCATGGGGTCACAAAGAGTTGGACATGACTGAGTGACTGAGCTGAACTGAACGGGTATTAGATAGTGAGGGACAACAACTGTTACCTTGAAATATTTGAAAATTTGCCATTTTTAAGCAAGTTTAAACTTTTTCCATGTAGTTCCAGAGGATAACTAGAAGTAACTAGAGTTTTTCTGAAATTTAATACGTCTATATGTCAGTGAGCTCACCATTATGAAAAATAAGTAAACTGAATATTCACAAGGCTGCAAGGGGGTTGAATGGCAGTGGAAGAGGAAAAGAGAAGAATTTTTAAACTTTATTTTGGCTGCTCCTAGTGACTCCACATATTTTCTTCTGTTATTCCCATTCTACTCCAATTTTTCCTTTGGAAGCCAGACTCACAGATAACCCAGACTCAGATAGTCCAGAGAATTTGAAGACATTAGTCTCTGTTCAACAATCTTTGCTCTTAAGAGCTTAAGATAAACTCAGGCAGCAGTATTCCCTCCCCCATCAAAAATTCAGGAATCTGGTAGACAACAGCTCAAGGTGGGCTCTAAGCAGTTGATTTAATCTGCTTCAATGGGTAGAGCCTATAGCAGACATGATTTGATTTAGAGTCCTGTAGCATAACCAAGGTGTGACTTTACAATGGTTCAATACAGGACAACATTTTCTCTACATCCTGTATTTTTCATGCAGCTGGAACTGTGATTTCTCAAGTCTAACTTAGGCTAGTGCAAGTTTTTCAGGGGCAGACATAAGGAAGTACTTCCTTTTTTCAAGTAGTACTCAGTTTTCTAAAGCAGTAATTTTTCTCTTTTCCTGAAAGCCTGGGAGGAAAGTTTCTTACCTCCTATGCTTGCATTTTTAAAATGATCTGCAACAGGTTATTCCACCAGTGTTCAGAAGTGAGGATGCCCTGTCTTCTACCTATCACATATTTCCAGAGACCAGGATATGTGCCTTGCGTCATCCCAACCCTGTGGAGAATTTCAGGTGACATTTTAAATTTAATATCAAGACAGTTATGAAACAATAAAGGCATTAGATCTCTCCCAGCTTAAACATTCCATCTCTTTCTGAAAGTATCAGGGCCACCAAAAAGTTCCTTTGGTTTTTTTAAGTAAAAATAAAAGATACATTTTTCATTTTGAGCAAGAATTTTATTGAATAACATATTCACTACTTTGTTCCACTACCTTCTGCCATTTTTAAGGCAATTTCATAATTATATCTTCCCAAGACTTTTTATCTCTTTGAGCAAAGAACTGTTACAGGTGCGTTTTACAGTCTTCCAGGGATTTGAAACTTTTTCCATTAAGAGAATTTTGTAGAAACCAAAATAAATGGACATCCGAAGGTGCAATATCTGATGAATATGATGGATGATCAGAACTTCCCAGCCAAGCTGTAGCGGTTTTTTCCTGATTATCAAAGAAACATGCCATCTTGCATTGTTCTGATTGAAGATTATGCATTTTCTGTTGACTAATTCTGGACACTTTTTGTTGGGCACTGCTTTCAATTGGGAGCTGTACTTGTTGGGATTGTTTGGTTTTACAGAAGGAGCTCATAATAGAGGACTCCCTTCCAATTCCACCATATACACAACATCACCTTCTTTGGATGAAGACTGGCCTTCAGTGGTTGGTGGTGGTTCATTTCACTTGCTCTATGATCTCTTCCATTCCACATTATTGTACAGTATCCACTTTTCATTGCACATGACAATTTGTTTTAGAAATGGAGCATTTTCATTACACATAAGTAGAGAATCACATGAGGAACTATGGTCAAGAAGGTTTTTTCTGCTTAATTTATGTACTCAAACATCAAAATGATTAACGTAACTAAGCTGGTACAAATGATCTTCAATGCTTTATTTGGATATTTTGAATGTGTTGGCTATCTCCCATGTGGTATAATTTTGACTGTCCTCAATTAATGTCTTGATTTGATCACTATCAACTTCAACTGACCTCCTGAGCTGTGGAGCATATTATAGCAAGAAATATATAGCATGGAACTTCACAAACCACTTTTGACATGTTTGATCAGTCACAGCACTTTCTCCATACACTGCACAACTTTTCTGCATTTCAGTTGTGTTTTTACCTTTCTTAAAATAATAAAACATAATATACCCAAAATACTGGTTTTTTCATTTTCAACATTAAAGTGTCTACAAAAAAATTAACCAATTTGGTAAGTTTTTTAATGTACACTTATATGACAGCTGTCACAATACAACCTAGCAAAATTGCTTTGAATGAAGTTAAAGACAACTGAGCTCTACTAGAGACACCATGTGGAAAAGAAATGAACAAACCTTTTGGCCAGCTCAACATTATGTACTCTTCCAAAAATGCTGACACTATAAGATTCCAGCTGAGGTGACTGACTTGAGATATCTGCTTTCCTTCCCCAGATTCTTTCACAATCTATTAAGTAAGGTTGGTGCTGACCCAATCTTGTATTTTAGTTTTGGGGTCTTTAGTTTTGGCTATTGGGAACTGGAACAATAAGGGAATGTGGGTTATGGACAATATTCCTTAGGTGATTGTATCCCCTACTTCATGCAACAGACATTTCTCCCCCACCCCCAACCCTGGAAAGTAGTACACAGATTGTTTGTTTTTAAAAACCAAATCCTTTGAAAATGCAAAGGAAAGTTGGTAGTCATGGCCAAGTGGTTAAGGCAATGGACTTGAAGTGAAAGGAAAGCTGATTTGTTATATCAGACAAAATAGACTTTAAAACAAAGTCTATGTCAAAAGATGAAGAGAATTATATAATGATAAAGGCATCAATCCAAGAAGAAGATATAGCATTCATAAACATATATGCACCTGACATAGGAACATCTAGATATTTGAATGGGAGAAATCGATGGTAAAACAATGAAAGTAAGGGACTTTAATACCTCACTTAGATCAATGGATGGATCGTCCAGACAGAAAAACAGTATGAATAAGAAAACAGGCCTTAAATGATACATTAGACCAATGGCTTACTAGGTATCTAAAGAACAATCCATACCAAAACAGCAGAAGACACATTATTTTGAAGTGCACATGGAAATATTATCCAGGATAAATCACATTCTAAGCCACTAAACAATTTTCAATAGATATAAGAATATTAAAATAACATCAAGCATCTTTTCTGACCACAACAATATGAAACTAGAAATCAATTACAGGAAGAAAACTGGAAAAAACACAAACACATGGAGACTAAACAACACACAACTAGAAAATCAATGGGTCAACAAAATATTATCAAACCGTATATAACTATACATTAAAAGGATCATACTTCATGATCAAGGGGAACTTATTCCATAGGTTCAAGGATGGTTCAATATTCACAAATAAATCAATATGATACACCACATTAGCAAAAGGAAGGATAAAAATCATATACGTGATCATCTTGATAGATGCAGAGAAACCTTTTGACAAAATTCAACATCCATTTATGATTTTAAAAACTCTCAACAAAGTTGGTATAAACATAATAAAGGACATTTATGACAAACCCAAAGCTAACATCAGGAACAAGAGAAGAATGACCACTCATGCCACTTCTATTTAACACAGTATTGGAAGTTCTAGCTACAGCAATCAGACAAGAAAAAAATAAAAAGCAAATGACTTGGAAAGGGCGAAGTAAAATTGTCACTATTTGTAGATGACATAATATTATATATAGAAACTCTGACTGTACCAAAAAATTATTATTACTAATAAATGAATTCTATAAAGTTGTAGCTTATAAAAGTAATTTGCAGAAATCTATTGCATTTCTATATACTAATAATTATAACTATCAGAAAGAGAAATCAAGAAAACAATCCTATTTACTAGTGAATCCAAAAGATTAAAATACCTTAAAATTAACCAAGGATAAATAAAATTAACCAAAGACCTAGACTCAGAAAACTAAAATACTGATGAAAGAAATTGAAAGTAACATAGATATATGGAAAGATATTCCATGTTTATGGGCCAGAAGAATTAGTATTATTAAAATGTCAATACCACACAAAGCAAACTACAGATTCAAAGCAATCCCTAAAAAATTACCCATGGCACTTTTCACAGATCTAGAACAAATAATCCTAAAATTTGTATGGAACCACGAAAGAGCCCAAGTAGCGAAAGCGATCTTGAGAAAGAAGAACAAAGCTGGAGGTATCATGCTCCCTGATCTCAAACTATATTAGAAAGCTATAGTAATCAAGACAGTATGGTTCTGGCACAAAAACAGACACACTGATGAATGGTACCGAACAGCCCAGAAATAAACCCAAGCACATATGGTCAGTTAATCTATGACAAAGGAATACACAATGGGGAAAGACAGTCTCCTCAACAAGTGGTATTAGGAAAACTGGACAGCTACATGTAAAACAATGAAACTAGAACATCTTCCCACATCATATACAAAAATATACTCAAAATTGATTAAAGACAAATGTAAGACCTGAAACCATAAAACTTCTGGAAGAAAACATAGCCAATACTTTCCTTGACATCAGTCTTAGCAATTTTTTTGAATCTGTCTTCTCAGGCAAGGGCAACAAAAGCAAAACTAAATAAGTGGGGCCTAAACTTCAAAGTTTTTGCACAGTGAAGGAAATCATCAACAAAACAAAAAAGCAATGTACTGAATGTGAGGTGATATTTGTAAGTTATATGTTTGATAAGGAGTTAATACCCAAACTTACAAAGAACTCATACAACTCAATATTAAAAAATCCTATTAAAAATGGACAGAAAACCTAAATAGGCATTTTCAAAAGCAAACATACAAATGGCTAACAGACACATGAAAAGATGCTCAACATCACTTATCATTGAAAGTGAAAGTGAAGTCGCCCAGTCGTGTCTCACTCTTTGAGACCCCATGGACTGTAGCCTACCAGGCTCCTCCATCCATGGGATTCTCCAGGCAAGAATACTGAAGTCGGTTGCCATTTCCTTCTCCAGGAGATCTTCCCAACCCAGGGTTGAACCCGGGTTTCCCACATTGCAGGCAGACGCTTTACCATCTGAGCCACCATCATTAGGCAAATGCAAATCAAAGCCACAATGAGATACTATCTCATACTTGACCAAATGGCTCTGGTTAAAAAGACAGGAAATAAAAAGTAGTGGATGTGGAGAAAGGGAAACTTTAGCACATTGTTGGTGGAATGTAAATTAGTACAGTCACTATGGAAAAAATATGGAAATTTATCCAAAAATGAACTAAAAATAGGGAGTTCCTTGGTGGTCCAGTGGTTAGGACTCTCTGCAGGAGACCCAGGTTCAATCCCTGGTTGAAAAACTAAAATCCCACAAGCCATGCATTATGGTAGGAAAAAAAAAGTTAACAGTGGAGTTGCCATGTGGTCCAGCAATCCCATTCCTGGGCATATATCCGGAGACAAATTGTAATTCAAAAAGATACATGTACCCCCATGTTCATAGCAAAATCAGTCACAATAACCAAGACATGGAAGCAATCTAAAGGTCCATTGACAGATGAATGAGTAAAGAAAATGTGGTACATATACAGAATGGAAATCTACTCAGTCATAAAAAGAATAAAATCTTGTATTTATGTGAAATATCATTCTTATGCCAGAAAGAGAAAGACAAACACTCTGTTTTCACTTATATTTAAAATTAAAAAAAAAAAACAGAACAAATTAACAAATACAACAGAACAGAAACAGACTTACAGAGAACAAACATACCATTACCAGAGGGAAGAGGACTGGGGGGAGGGCTGAAACAGATGAAGAGGATTAAAAGGTAGAAACTGCCAGTTATGAAATAAATAAGTCACAAGGAAGTAATGTGAAGCATAGGGAATATGATCAATATTTTATAATAACTTTGTATGGTGTGTAATCTATAAAAATATCAAATCATTATGTTGTAAACCTGAAACAAATATAATATTGTGAGTCAACTCTACTTCAACAAACAAAAACAAATTCAAAAATAAAATAAAAGGAGAACAATAATTCTAAATGGAAAGACTTGGTATGCATTTGTTTTATAAATCTAGTTTTTCACCTATCCTGCTGACTTCAAGCAGAGAACAAGTAAATTGTAATTATGCCAGCCACACGAGTCAAGGACAAGTTGAAAGCCACAGTCTTCAGTTCTGTCCATACTCCACCACTACAATGGGTTCAATGGCACTTTTATCATTGAATCTAATAGTTACTTAGGTGACTACACCTAGCCTTAAGTATGACTTAGTTTCAAAACTTTGTTTTTGATTCCTTGACCATGGGGTTACACATCAACAATGAATGGCTGAAAATAAAATGACCGTGTGTGTGTGTGTGAGTTGCTCAGTTGTGTCCGACTCTTTGTGACCCCATGGACTGTAGCCCGCCAGGCTCCTCTGTCCGTGGGATTCTCCAGGCAAGAATACTGGAGTGGGTTGCCATTCCCTTCTCCAGGGGATCTTCCTGACCCAGGGATCGAATCTGGGCATGTATCCAGACACAAATTATAATTCAAAAAGATGCACGTTCCCCCAGGTCTCCTGCACTGCAGGCAGATTCTTTACCACCTGACTCACCAGGAGAGCCCAAAATGACCATAGAATCCTAAATAATCAAAAATAAATGCCAATTACTTGATGAAACTGTCTGAATGAAATTGATTGAGATGGTCAGTTTGGTTTGTTGACCTTTTCATCCTCCTTATTCCATTTTCCCCACCTTCACACTGGCTTCCTTAGAAATCTTAAGTTTCCTAAAAGAAGGTAAAAATTACTAATCAAACAAAAATAATAACAACATGAGAACTGGTAGGCTTTGGAAGGGGAATAAAGTTTGCATAATAATGGGCTATACTCAAAATTTAGACAAGTCCTAAAAAAATTCAGAGGTTTCAGCATTAATTCCTTCATGCATTCATTTCGCCAAGAAACTGTCCTTGGACAGTTTGATGGCCTGGGAGAAAGAAGTTATAGGAGGAAACCCACCCTCTGTGAGTTCCTACAATAGTATCCAGATCTGTATAGGGGAAGACAAGGTTAGAGAAGAAAACCTGGCAATATGTGAGCAAAAGTATTTCAAATCCTGATTGGATACAACTCTCTTGGTTAGGGACTTAGTCTGTGTTCAGGATACTCAATCTGTAACCATTTTCTTGGACTCAGTATAATGGCTAGTGTCTAAGGGATCATTAGTCCAGACCGCCCCTAAACAATTTTATAATCATTTCTCCCTGAAAGTCAACACCGGGGAAGGAAATGAACAGAAAATTCTACAATCATGTCTGTTCCTGGGCCTATCCAATTATCTGCAAGTACTAAGTATGCTTCTTCAATGTCATACTGTTAGTCTCTCTTATCTCTCTGATTGGCAATGTCCTCCTTATCTGGTTTAGCCAACTGCACACTATTTCATATCTTTTCCCCAGCAAACTCTCTTTCCTGGATATCTGCTACTGCGATGGCAGCAGTCCACACACACTGGTCAGTGGTCTGATGTCTACCCTGACTCTCTTCCTGGCCCACTACTTTCCTCAGAAGACAAACTGTCTCCTGCCTTCTTCCGCTTGGCTGCCATGGCCTAAATTTGAGCTATAGCTATCTGTAACATTCTGTGTTACCCACTTATTCGGAAGGGGTCTGCAGAGACCTGGTGGCCAGCTGCTCGATAAGAATAAAGTTCCTCTGTTAGGGACTTAGTCTGTCTTCAGGGTACTTAATCTGTGACCATTTTCATGGACTCAGTATAATGGCTAGGGTCTAAGGGATCATTGGTCCAGACGGCCCCTAAACAATTCTGTAATCTTTCAGTGGGATCCTCACCTTCACTGTGTCATCACTCTACCGTGCCTCCAATGTCTTCAACCATTTCACTTGTAAAAGACAGACTGTGCTAAATCTGAAATTCTCTTAGGCTACTAACCTCAGTGAACTGCTGCTGCTGCTGGCCAGCAGTACCATGAGCCTGCTTTTGCCCTTTGGGTTCATCCTCATCTCCTATGGACCCTCCTGTCTCGCCTCCCCTACGCACCTTGTCACCTCAAAGTCTTTTCCAGCCTTGGTTCTCATTTGGTTCTGGTGGCCATCGTCTATGGCACAGTCACCTCTATGTACCTAAAACCTCATTCACAGGCATTCCAAGATGAAAACAAGTTTGTTGCCATCTTATATTACATCATCACACCTATGTATGCTCCACACCATTATCTCTAGCCTACAGCAAGGATGTGAAGAATGCCTTTAGAAAGTAGGTAGGTAGAAGTAACTTATATTCATAAACTGGGACTTACTGCCTCACAAGGCTCATGAAGCTCATGTATGTCTGGGGAAACAGGACCTGAATAACTTACTTGCATACAAACAGACAGCTACGACCCCTAAGCACCACGCCAGAGATTTTGAGGTCTCCAGATATGGTCCTAATTCTTAAGGAAATGGCAATCTATTTCAGGGCAGTGGAGGAGTAAAGATAAGTTACAGTACCAATAATACAAGAACAAAAAGATAAGGAGGATGTAGTAAGTGCTACAAAAGATCCAAGTCAAAATCATGGTTTCCTGAAGAGAATGAGCAAGAGCTCACTTCACATCGCTTAGGTGGGTTCATGTCAAAGTTCATGATGGAGTTGGCAACATCTGAACTGCCATTTTCAGTATAAGGAGAGTTTTTGTGGAGAAAGATAAAACAATGGGGAGAGCATTCCAGGCAAAGGTAACAGAAGAAATAAAATCATGGGGATGGTAGACAGAATGATAAAGGAAGAGGAAAGGAGTTCTCTTTGACTGGAAGCAAAGGAATGTAAGAATGAGTGAGAGAAGAGGACAGAGAATTTAACACTTCCACCAGCCAGGAGTTGTCTTTGGAAACTCTGGAGTCAGATTTTTCTGGATTCAAATCCTTTTTCTACCACACAGCTGTGTGACCTTAAGCAAGTTGTGTGTTCTCTCTGGGAACATTCATTCACCATAAAAGCAAGGAAATAAAGGTACCTACACCTCACAGGATTATTTGGGGGATAAAAGAAGTTAAACCATGGCAAGTGGTTGGAACAATGTCAGAACTCATTAAAAGTTAGCGATTATCATTGTTATCCTTGTTCCCCATCACCCAATACAGTGAAATATGCTCCAGATACTCATCATTTCTGTCTTGCTTCTATTTACACTCACAACTCTTTTGGGGGCACATAGTAGGAGATCAACCCATATTTGAAGCACAGTTGAATATATGAGTGAGTCAGTGAATAATGAGATAATAATTGAATAGCACTGAAAGTCTTCTTATGTTACAGTCCCTGATGCAAAGTCAAGACTCTTTTGTAAAGCATGCACCTATGTTCAACATGTGCTGCTTTTAGTTGTCCCATTTTCATTTATACAGTCTTTGGAAGGTGGTATGTGGGTTATGTGTGTACAAAACTTATGAAGACAGCCAGGAATGAGAGGATAGAGCACTGAACAGCAAACAGGAGAACTATGTTTGAACCCTGACTTTGCTACTATGTGATCCTGAGCAAGACATTCAACTTAGGAGCATCAGCTTTTTCATCTCTGAAATGGGAATGATGATACCTTTGTTTCAGGGTCCTAATAATAATCAAAAGAGATAAACTAGGTAACAGTGCCTGACATTCCAACTCAGGTTTCTTCCCAGTTTTATATGGTGATATTAATAACATATTAAAACAAGCTTGCTGGGTTTCCTAAAATTTGGGGGACGCTAAACATACCAGAAGTAGGGAGAGTAAGGACTTCCTGGGAAATATCCAGAATGTCTACAACTGATAACATCAATTTCTAATGCTGCTCTCTAACACAGCTGCCAGCCTGCTAGAGCTTGGAGTTATTCGTGACTCAGCGCTATGCCTCCAGGCTCTAATTTTCTCAGTACTTGGCAGGCAATAGGAGATCAATAAATGTTTGTTGAATTGATCTCAGTTACAGATCCACTCTTCCACCACACACACAGTTCTCTGTCTCTGTCTCTCTCTCTCTCTCTCTCTCTCATCCCAGCTTGCCCCCTGTCCCATTCATGCATTCATTCATTCAACACTCAGATCTTCTGCTAGGATTCGATAGGCACTACTGTAGCGGAAATGACCTTCTCATTCTATTTCGAGTCTCCATCAGTCAGTCTGGCTGGCTGTCAATCTTTCTCTTGATTTCTTATATTATTGCTGCAACTTTATAAACCCTTTTTTCTTTTCCCTCTTTGTCTCCATCTGCCCCTTCCCAATCATTACTAACCCACTTCAGTGTTGCTCTGCCCACAAACCCTAAGTCCCTGGTCCCTAATTCCCCATCCAATCCCTATCTAGTCCTTAGAGACAGCTGCATTCCTGGGGAAATTGGCACAGACATCCCAACAGTAGGCCTGTTGGAAAGGGAGTTATTCCCTACACCACAGGAAAGGAGTCCCGCCTGATATTCTCTATGTGCAAGACAGACTAGGCATGTAGGTGAGATGGGACCTCCTTGTAGTCCTTCCTGAAGGTTACCACCTAAATTTCTAGGATCTCTAGGGAGCTGCCAGGAAGTTTCAGAAAGTTCTGTTTTACTCATACTCCTCACTCACTCCCCGGGCATGCCTGCCTGACTTGTAGCTCCCCATCTGGAGTTCCCTGATGTTTCCGGAGGTGCTCAGACTAATCCATTCATAACCTTGCTCAACCAAAATTTTGTAAACACTAACTTCTCTCAAGATTTTTTTTCTGTGAAATTACTCATTTAATCCTCAAAAAGAAAACCTGTGAGGAAGTAACACTGTCTCCATTTATGAATATTAGGTTATTGGTGGCTCAGTGGTAAAGAATCCACCTGCCAATGCAGGAGACCCAGGTTCAATCCCTGGGTCTGGAAGATTCTCTGGAGGAGGAAATGGCAACCCATCCAATATTCTTGCCTGGAAAATCTCATGGACAGAGGGGCCTGGCGGGCCAAAGTCCATAGGGTCGCAAAGAGTCGGACATGACTGAGCGACCGAGCACACATGAACACACACTATTTATGAATGAGGAAACTTGGGCCTAGAGAGATGAGATAACCAGCCCAGGGTCCCAGAGCTACTAACTGACAGAGTAGAATCAGAAATTTGAATCTCCTCTTTACTAAATAGCTCTTCCTTTCAACCATCACCCATCAGTGGACACCACAGTATGAGGGTAATAGATACATAGTGATGAGTGACTGAAGAAACAGTTCTAGGTCTTGGCATTTATTAATACAATTATCAACCTGACATTTCCTCTTGAATTCCTTGCAAGAAGCTCAAACACAAATGTTTCAAATTAAACTTAACATTTCCCTGACTCTTCTATTTCCCTCTGCTCAAACCAGTTCTCCTCCCCTGATAATGTCCCCTGTATTATCTATCAAGTTGCCTGAGCCAGAACTATGCCAGGAGGCTTCCTGTGGCCTTCTCTCTCTCTGTCCACTCTCACCCCCATGCTCAATGCTGATGATTTTACTCCCATGATGACTTGCTTAACTCTGACCCTATTTCCACATCCCCACTGCCAGAACTGTAATTCAAAGCTTCATTACTTCTTACGTTTACTTTTACAAAAACCACCACTCACCATTTCTTTCAAGTCTCTTGTACTGGTTCTTCCTCGTCAGTCCAATTGCTTAACATTGGAGCAATTCAGAGTTCAGTCCATAGACCATGTGTCCATCTACATTTCCTCCCTTGTGATATCAGCCAGTCACATCGTATTTAGTATCATCTATGTGCCAACTCCCCAGTTCTTAGCTTCAAAAGGACATCTCCCCAAAAGTACAGATTAATATTCATACAGATTAGTATTCAACTACCCATTGGACATCTACACTTGGATGGCTAATAAACATCTTAAACTTAAAAGGCCCTAAACCAAACTCCAGATCTTCCATAATCCAAGATTTTTCATTATCTTAGGCTTCTTCTTCTAGGTAAATGATGATTTTGTTCTTCCTGTTGCTCAGGGCATGCTGATCCCAGGATATAGCAAGCAAACTCTCAACATAGAGTCTTGCTATTTTCTGTATCTTAAATGTTCTTTCACTAAATATATGTTTAATTCCTTCCTTCGTGTTACCTATATCTTACTCAAATGACACCTTAGCAGACATGACTTCCCTGACCAACCTACACAAAATAGCACAACCTGTCCCCATCACTATTTACCCCTTTGTTGTGCTTTTTTCTTTAAAACACTTGTTATTACCTAATAAATTATATACTTAGTGGCTTATTTGTTTCTGATCTATCCCAGCCTTCTAGAATGAAATCTCTAAGAAGACAGGGAATTTATTTTACTCACTACTGTATGCAAAGTACTGAGAAGAGTTTCTGGAACCTAACAAGTACTCAATAAATATTTGCTAAATTAATGAATAAATGACAAACTAATAGTTCTATTAGTAACTATATATACTCTGCATTTTTAGTGCCCAGTCACTTGCTTATGCTGTCCTATCTGCTTGGAATACCTGTGGAAATTTTACTCATTCTTCTAAGTTTCAGCTCAAACGTTGCTTCTTCTATAAAGCTCCATCCAATGCTCCCCTCCTCAGGCAGAAATAATCTTCCCATTAAGTACTTTTGTACTGATCTAACCCTAGCATGTAACTCTCTACAGCACTCATCACTTTCTGTCTTAAGCTGGACTTATCTACGTACTAGGATGGTCCCATGACAAAACACTGAGCTCCTTAAAGTATGTTATTCCCCGAAGTGTTTAGGATAGCACCTGAAACACTGTTAAATTGAATGGAAGGAGGCTGAATGCTTATTATCAAAGTAGACAACTCCAATTAAAGATGATTAGCCTTGAGAATGGCAGTGTTACCAGCAACTCAATTAATGAACTGTAATTGCTCTTCTCAGACATGGACATTAACTGGTATTCAGCTTTGGGCTGTAACATGTATGGATCTCTTCATTGTTAGCTTTAGCTCTGTGAGTTGATGCCCCTGCTTGAGCAGTACTAGCCTTTCTGTACTCCTTCCTCAAAACTACAGGCATAAGCACTAGTGAGCCCAGAGTGGGGGCCATGCCTTCCCCATTAGATTTTGAGGAGGGAATTGCCCCGGTGTGGTTCAATGCCTTTTTCTTCAGCTGGGGGCTTCTTAGAGTGAGTGGACAATGTCTCCCTAGTCAGATAGGAAGCTCTTTCAAGTAAAGAGACCATTGCTTCTCCATTGCACTGGGGATGCATCAGAGTAACAAGTTTCTCCCAACAGACAAGCCTCTCCAGGGTGAAGATCATCCTTCTCCAGTTAAAGATTGAAGTGGTCTTACAGTAAAGAAACTGTATATCCTCTATTGGAATTGAAGTTCTACCATGTCAGGGACCAAAGAGTCTATATAAAATGGGAGAACCATCTCTTGGTGATCCCAACTAGTCTCCTTTTTTAAAATATCATCTATATGCTGAACTTCCACATTAGTATCTCCTTCCTAAGACCTTCCCCTAAGCCCTAGACTCCTATTCGCCTGTCTAGTCTCTCTATTTGATTACTAAAGGAGCTTCTAGTTGATGTCCCTGCTTCTATTCTTGCCACCCACATAACCATTCCTTCTCAACACAGCAGCCAGAGTGATCTTTTTAAAATATGAGTCAGATTATGCCACTTCTTTATTCAAACTACTTCTTTGGATCTAAGTATTTTTTTATTATGGTAAAATACACATAACATAAAATTTACTGTTAATGACTTTTAGTGCATTCACAGTGTTGTGCAATCATTACTAATATCTAGTTGTAGAATTTGATCACCCCTAAAGGAAACCGTACATCCATTAAGCAGTCAATCCCCATTCTGCCCTCTAACCAGCCCTTGGCAACCACAAATCTGCTTTCTGTCTTCATGGATTTGCTTATTTTAAACATTTCGTATAAATGGAACCATGCAATATGTGGCCTTTTGTGTATGGCTTCTTTCACCTATCATGATGTTGTCAGTGTTCATCCATGTTGTAGCACGTATCCATACCACATTCCTATTTATGACTGAATAATATTCCATTGTATGGATATACCATATTTGTGTATCCAGTCATCTGTTGTTGGACATTGAGTTGTTTCCATTTTTGGTTATTACCAATAAGGCTTCTATGAATATTCATATACAAGCATCTGTTTACATCTCTATCTTCAATTTGTTGGGTTATGTACCTGAAAGTAAAATTCTGGGTCACATGGCAATTCTATCTTTAACTTCTTAAGAAATCAACAAACTGTTTTCCACAGTGGTGAGATGTAATTTTCACTCAGAATAAAATTCCATACAATAACCTCAAAGGTCCTATCTGGTCTTGTTCATGATCTACTAACTCTCTGACCTTACTGTCTCTGCTTTAGCCATCCTGACTTTGCTTGCTATTTTTCAAACTCACCAGGCACACCCCTACCTCAAAGTCCTCACACTTGCTGTCTCCTCTGCCTGGAACACTTCCCCAGATATCTCTGTGTGATGTTTCTTCACTTCCTCTAGATTTTTTGTTCAAATGTCACCTTACTTATCCAGGTGAAATTGCAAACCTAGTCCCACCCCAGTACTCCTTATCCACTTCCCCTGTCGTATGCATGTATCCCTGCAGTCTGCTAGAGCTACCATAACAAAGTGTCACAGACTGGGTGGGTTAAAGAACAGAAATTTATTTTCTCATACTTATGGATGGAGGCTACAAATCTGGGAGCAAGCAGGTTTTGTTTCTTCTGAGGCCTGTCTCTATGGCTTACAGATGGCTGCCTTCTCCTTGTGATTTTACATAGTCTTCCCTCTGTACATGTTGATGCCCAAATTTCCTCTTCTTATAAGGACATCAGTCATATTGGATGAGGGCCCACCTTAAAGACCACAGTTTAATTAACTCTTTGAAGCTCCTATGTACAAATACAGTCACATTCTGAGGCACTGGGGGCTGGGACCTCAAGATATGAATTTGGGGGTGACACAACTCTATTCATAACTCCGGCTTTGTATTTTTCCTCAACATTTGTTAATATGTAGTAAAACATACTATATATATTTTTCTTACATATTAAATATATTCCTTGTTGTCTTTTCCCCCACTAAATAGTCATTCATCCAATATATATTTATTGGGGACCTATATCCCACTGTGGACTTCCCAGGTGGCTCAATGGGTAAAAGAATCCGCCTGCAATGCAGGAGATGTGGGTTCAATCCCAAGGTTGGGAAGATCTCCTGGAAGAGGGCATGGCAACCCACTCCAGTATTCTTGCCTGGAGAATCCCATGGACAGAGGACCCTGGCAGGCTACAGTCCATAGGGTCACACAGAGTCAGGCATGACTAAAGCAACTTAGCACACATACATATTCCATTGTGCCTAGAATATAAGTTCCCAATAGATATCTGTTGGATGAATGAATATTTCCTTTACTAGATTTGGAGATCTAATGACTGAAACCCCTCAGAGAGAAAAAACTATCTCTCCCTTATCAGCCAGGCTTTTCTTTTTTTAATGGTCAGGAGCCACATCTCTTTTGACTAGGCTGTGATTCTTCTTTTGTTAAATTCCAAGGGTAGTGTGTTTTGCTTTATATGAAATCATTCAAGTCCAACGCTACAAGAAAAAAAAAATCAATGCCTAGTGAATAAATTCTCTTTAATGTGAGTCGTGTTAACAAAACTGTAGATTTATGACCCAACCATCTACCCTCTCTGCTTTGATATTGGGCTTTTGATCTTAATTTGATTCATTTATCTCTTACAAATGTACAAAGACTGCTGAGCAGAGGAACTTTTTGGTTCAGTAAAAAAAACTAAAAAAAAACTAAATAAAATATGAGTCCAGTTTCCCCCATTTGTCCCTGAATTTTTGTACAACCTAAGGCACATGACGTCCTCTCTGAGGGACTCTGTTTTCTCATGTGCAAAAGGAGAGGATGGGGGAAAATTCTACGTTCCCAGTCTCACTGAATGCCACCACATTTACCCAATTGCTTAAGCCAAAATCCTTATTGTAACCCTGGATTTCTCTCTTTTCCTCACCCCTTATATCCAATCCATCAGTAAATTCTGTCCTGTCCATTCTATCTTCTAAAAATATATTCTATCAGATACACACTTACTGTTTCTTCCACTGCCTCCTTAGTGAGGGACAACATCATTTCTAACCTGTACTACTACAATAATCTCTTCTCTGGTTTACCCACCTGAGTCTTTTTAAATATTATATCCAAATATAATATTTATGTCATTTTCCTACTTACAACCAATTATATTCCCCATTATACTCTCCAGAAAAAGTTACATAACCTGGTATCTAAGAATTCTCATGACCTGTCCTCAACCAAACTCTGTAGTTTCATGCCCTGCCTCATTCCTTGTGCTTCAGTTCTTAGATACTCTCCCCACTAGGATTTTACTTGCTCTAGCACCTTAGCCTAGACTGAGATCCTAGTCACAACCTCCACCAGCTATACACTTATACCTCTACCCTTAATAAGACTCCTCTCACTCATCTGACAAGACTCACCTGAGGTGACATCTCATGCAGGAATTTTTCCCTTTCAGTTAGTTCAGTTCAGTTGCTCAGTCATCTCCAACTCTTTGCAAATCCATGGACTGCAGCACACCAGGCCTCTCTGTCCATGACCAACTCCTGGAGTTTGGTCAAACTCATGTCCATTGAATTGGTGATGACATCCAACCATCTCATCCTCTGCCATCCCCTTCTCCTCCTGCCTTCAATCTTTCTTAGCATCAGGGTTTTTTCAAATGAGTCGGTTCTTTGCATCAGGTGGCCAAAGTATTGGAGTTTCAGCTTCAGCATCAGTCCTTCCAATGAATATTCAGGACTGATTTCCTTTAGGATGGACTGGCTGGATCTCCTTGCAGTCCAAGGGACTCTCAAGAGTCTTCTCCAACACCACACTGCAAAAGCATCAATTCTTCAACACCCAGCTTTCTTTATAGTCCAACTCTCACATCCATACGTGACTACTGGAAAGTTGGTCATAGCTTTTCTTCCAAGGAGCAAGTGTCTTTTAATTTCACGGCTGCAGTCACCATCTGCACTGATTTTGGAGCCCCAAAATATAAACTCTGTCACTGTTTCCACTGTTTCCCCAAACTATTTTC
The DNA here is from genome assembly GCF_019320065.1 of Cervus canadensis. Lineage (NCBI taxonomy): Eukaryota > Metazoa > Chordata > Mammalia > Artiodactyla > Cervidae > Cervus > Cervus canadensis. Next base: position 118,042,998 of record NC_057419.1, read on the forward strand.
CATGAAGTGATGGGATCAAATGCCATGATCTTAGCTTTCTGAATGTTGAGTTTTAAGCCAACTTTTTCACTCTCCTCTTTCACTTTCATCAAGAGGCTCTTTAGTTCTTCTTTGCTTTCTGCCATAAGGGTGGTGTCATCTGCATATCTGAAGTTATTGATATTTCTCCCAGCAATCTTGATTCCAGTTCAGCGTTTCTCATGATGTACCCTGCATATAAGTTAAATAAGCAGGCTGACAATATACAGCCTTGACGTACTCCTTTTCCTGTTTGGAACCAGTCTGTTGTTCCATGTCCATGTCCTAACTGTTGCTTCCTGACCTGCATACAGGTTTCTCAGGAGGCAGGTCAGGTGGTCTGGTATTCCCATCTCTTTAATAATTTTCCAGAGTTTGTTGTGGTCCCACAGTCCAAGGCTTTGGCATAGTCAATAAAGCAGAAGTAGATGTTTTCCTGGAACTCTCTTGCTTTTTCCTGGTGGCTCAGACAGTAAAGCCTCTGACTGCAATGTGGGAGACATGGGATCGATCCCTGGGTTGGGAAGATTCCCTGGAGAAGGAAATGGCAACTCACTCCAGTACTCTTGCCTGGAAAATCACATGGACGGAGAAGCCTGGAAGGCTACAGTCCATGGGGTCGCAAACAGTCGGACATGACTGAGCGACTTCACTTCACTTGCTTTTCCAATGATCCAGTGGATGTTGGCCATTTGATCTCTGGTTCCTCTGCCTTTTCTAAATCCAGCTTGAACATCTGGTCATTCTCAGTTTACGTACTGTTGAAGCCTGGCTTAGAGAATTTTTCCCTTTATCCCCACTTTAAACTAATTGTCTCTCATTTGTGCATTCCCAAAGTTTTGCATCAGCTGATAACAACATTATTTTCTTGTACTGTAATTGCCCACTTAGCCACCATTCTTCCCCATGAGACAATGAAAACTCAATGACAGGAATAATGTCTTATTCATCTTGGTATCTCTAGTATCAAGTCCAAGGGCCTTATACATTGTAGATACTCAGAAAGTAAGTTGAGAAGAAACTCAAAGCTCCTTTCTAGGGTGAGTGGAAAGATCCATGAACTTATGCATTAGATGAGGTCATAAAAATTTAGTTCAAGTTTCTACTCAGTACCTTCTGTGTAACTGAAGTGCTTCTATGTGAAATAGATGCTAGTCAGTAACAGTTAGCTTTTACTATGTGCCCTGGTGGCTCAGAGGTAAAAGCGTCTGCCTGCAATGTGGGAGACCTGGGTTCGATCCCTGGGTTGGGAAGATCCCCTGGAGAAGGGAATGGCAACCCACTCCAGTATTCTTGCCTGGAGAATCCCATGGACAGAGGAGCCTGGTGGGCTACAGTCCATGGGGTCGCAAAGAGTCGGACACGACTGAGCGACTTAACTTCGGCACTGTGTTGGGTGTTTTACCCAGAAAAATCTCAATTAAGTCTCATAAACAATCTTCTGGTATAGATATTATTATTACAGTTTTAGAGATGAGGAAACAGATTTTGTGTTGATAAGTGAATTGATCAAGGTCACAGACCTTGGGAAATTGCAAAATAGAGTACTGTGGACTCTCTCCAAAGAAGTAAGGAGGCATAATGTAATCTGGCCTCCACGTTGAGGGCACTGATGACGAGAGACCAACAGCAAGGTTTGATCTCTGGGGTGGAGGAGGGTAGTGGTGGCAGTAGGCATGAGAGGCTGGCAGCTAGCCCCAGTACTGTTAAAGCAAACTTGGGAAGAGCTCAAGGAAAGTGGTAGGGTGGGTGAGGGAAAGCAGGAAGGAGATTTCACGTTCGCATTTTCTCACTGACAGCTTTAGATATTGTGAGATAGATCATTAACTTATAGGTTTGCCTCCTTTCCTTCTTTCTCCCTTAAATGGTGTGTGTGCGTGTGTGTGTGTGTGTGTGTGTGTGTGTGTGTGTGTGTGTACTTGTGGATAGGAGGAAGTAGGTGTTGCTGGTTGAGTCTAACTGAGTATGCAATGTATTTATGGACTGTGGTGGTGGTTTAGTCACTAAGTCGTGTTGAACTCTTGCGACACCATGGACTGTAGCCCACCAGGCTCCTCCGTCCATGGGATTTCCCAGGCAAGAATACTGGAGTGGGTTGCCATTTCCTTCTGCAAAGAATCTTCCCCACCCAGAGATAGAACCTGCTTCTCCTGCATTGGAGGCAGATTCTTTACCACTGAGCCACCAGGGAAACACTTATGGGCTTGGATGGCATTATTGTGTGTGTGTGTTGGCTACAAACTGCCTCTGCTCATTCTGCACTTCCCGAGTACCCTGCTCACTAAAGCCACAGTGTGAAAAGTGTTAGTCATACAGTTGTGTCCAGCTGTTTGGAATCCCATGGACTGTATGTAGCCTGCCAGGCTCCTCTGTCCATGGAATTCTCCAGGCAAGAATACTGGAGTGAGTACCAATTTGCTTCTCCAGGGGATCTTCCCAACCCAGGGACTGAACCCAAGTCTCCCACATTGTAGGTAGATTCTTTACTGTCTGAGCCACCAGGGAAGCAAAGCCACAAGGAGCCTCCCAAAGAGAACATCTCCAGATCGTCCTTCCCCAGAATGTGTCAGGGTTTCAAGGAAAAAAAAAAGGCCATGAATCCTAGATCTTGGCAAGGATTCATAAGAAAATGCCACCACTGACATCTGGTTTGAGTCTGAGAATATCTTGGAGGAGTACCCTGAGATGGAACAATAGAACTGGTCCCAAATAGGGAAAGGAGTACGTCAAGGCTGTATATTGTCACCCTGCTTATTTAACTTATATGAGGAGTACATCATGTGAAATGCCAGGCTGGATGAAGCACAAGCTGGAATCAAGATTTCCGGGAGAAATATCAATAACATCAGATACGCAGTTAACACCACCCTTATGACAGAGAGTGAAGAACTAAAGAGCCTCTTAATGAAAGTGAAAGAGGAGAGTGAAAAAGTTGCCTTAAAACTCAACATTCAGAAAACTAAGATCATGGCATCTGATCCCATCACTTCATGGCAAATAGATGGGGAAACAATGGAAACAGTGACAGATATCATTTTGGGGGACTCCAAAATCAGTGCAGATGGTGACTGCAGCCATGAAATTAAGACACTCCTTGGAAGAAAAGCTATGACCAACCTAGACAGCATATTAAAAAGCAGAGACATCATTTTGCCAACAAAGGTCCACCTAGTCAAAGCTTTGATTTTTCAGTAGTCATGTATGAATGTGAGATTTGGACTATAAAGAAAGCTGGGTGTCGAAGAATTGATGCTTTTGAAGTGTGGTGTTGGAGAAGACTCTTGAGAGTCCCTTGGACTGCAAGGAGATCCAACCAGTTCATCCTAAAGGAGATCAGTCCTGAATATTCATTGGAAGGACTGATGCTGAAGGTGAAAGTCCAATACTTCGGCCACCTGGTGCAAAGAACTGACTCATTTGAAAAAACCCTGATGCTGAGAAAGATTGAAGGCAGGAGGAGAAGGGGATGGCAGAGGATGAGATGGTTGGATGTCATCACCAACTCAATGGACATGAGTTTGAGCAAGCTTCAGGAGTTGGTGATGGACAGGGAAGCCTGGCATGCTGCAGTCCATGGGGTCGCAAAGAGTCAAACACAACTGAGTGACTGAACTGAACTGAACTGAACTCTGAGATGAAACTTTAAGACAAAAGAGAAATAATGGAAGGACCGGGTCCACAGATGTTAAAAACTTATAGAATAAAATCCCTTTCACAGTTGGTAAAGAATCCACCTGCAATGCAGAAGACCCTGGTTCAATTTCTGGGTGGAGAAGATCTGCTGGAGAGGGATAGGCTACCCACCCCAGTATTCTTAGGCTTCCTTTATCATTCAGCTGGTAAAGAATCTGCCTGCAATCTGGGAGACCTGAGTTCGATCCCTGGATTGAAGATCCCCTGGAGAAGGGAAAGTCTACCCACTCCAGTATTCTGGGCTGGAGAATTCCCATGGATCTATACAGTCCATGGGATCGCAAAGAGTAGGACACGACTGAGTGACTTTCACTTTCACTTTCTATAGGAAGAAGCAGCTTCTTATCAGAATCCTTTAGTTGAGAAGCAGAATATAAGCTGGGGATCAGCACCTTTAAGACCCTTTGGCCCATGCACTCTTACGCAGAGAACAGCCCACACAGTTTTTTAATGGATCAGATTCCCACAAAGCCTCACTTATATTGCACAGAATTCAGCCATATTTCTGATTATGATGTCTTTGCATACTCTGTTACCTCAGCCAAGAATGACCTTTTTCCTCTTCTCAACCTTAAGCTCCTATTTGTCAATCAAGCCTTCGCTCAGGGAACTCAGTATGGAGCTGTGTGACAACCTAGAGGGCTGGGATGGTGGGTGAGGCAGGTGGGAGGCTCAAAAGGAAGGGGATACATGTATATTTATAGCTGATTCACATTGTTGTATATCAGAAACCAACACAACACTGTAAAGCAATTAAAAATAAAATTTTTAATTTATTGTAAATCAATTTAAAAGAAATTTTAAAAAAATCAAACCTTTGTTCAAATGTACTCTGTACTCTCCTTTGTGATGACATCCCTGATCTCCAGGCAGCTGAACAGCTTCTTATTCCTTTGGAGTCCCATGGTACTGTTTGGACTTCTGCTCTAGCACATTTTGATCAAAGTTCTGTTTGCCTTGCTGGATCTCAAGCTCCTCAAAGAAAGGTGCCATAGCTAACTCAACATTGTGTCTTGTCCTGGCCCCCAGGCTCACTTCCCCAATCCCACAACTACTTGAACTACAAAGAGCCTGGCACACTGCAGCTACTCAGCAAATAAGGAGCATTGAACAAATATGGGACAATGCGAGGAATACTGAGTGCCAAGTAATAGAATACAGAATAAGGAAAACTCGGATCTATTAAGCTAATACCTCCTCTGCTTGAATAAGTCAAATTCTCACAAGCTCCAGAAGAGGCCATTTCAGTCAGCACTGAACAATTTCTTCAATTTGACTTTTGAGCAAGCTCTGTACACTATTTCCTGACATTCAAAGCCCGATCGCCGTATTCCCTCTTGGCCCATAGTTAACAAACACATTACCTCCCCTGAGAGTGGAGCCAATCTACAGGCCTTGTAATGGTTGGGGATTTTTTAAATTTATTTATTGTAATTGAAGGATAATTATAATATTGTGATGGTTTCTACCATACATCAACATGAATCAGCCATAGGCATACATAGGTCCCCTCCCTCCTGAACCCCCCCAGCCACCTCCCTCTACCGTGGTGCTTTCTGTAGATGCTTTCTGGAGGTCACCTTGGGAATACCCTCCATTCCTGCCACATTCTAAGCTTATTGCTGTGTAGGTAGAATCAGTCCTAAGGAGCTCAGGATCTCTGGGAGGCTGGACATAGGAAGATGACTGGCCTGTCTGTGCTCCAGCCCCTTCTTTTCAGGCCCATTGTCCATTCACGGTCAACAAATGGATATCAGAGTAACAATTCTACCTACTCATGATGGTCAACTTACCTTTTCCAGTATATTAATCTCTTGCTTTGCCTGCTGTTCTATTGGCATGAGAACCCCCAAATTACCAGGTGGCAGCTGTATCTTTAGGCTTATTAGGAATGATACAGTGTTCCCTGGGATATGCATCTACCATCTAGAAACCAGGCCATCTAGAATGACAGAACTTAAAGTTTCCAAGTGAGTCATTAGGAATGATGGTGAGTGGGGCCATTCTTTCCACCCATTTCCCCCCATATCTATGTAGTCTACCTGTTGGTGCTTTATGCACCGTGTAATGATGATTCATTCAAGACATAGACTGCTTCATTAAAGAACAGAGTACCCAAATCATAGGCATCATATTTAAGATGTTACTTTATCTGATCCTTCAAGTGACTATGGCAGTACTCTTTTAGGCTGGCAGCTTCTGGGTAATGTGGCATATGATAGAACTAGTGGATTACATAGTGACACACCCATTGTCATTCCCCCTTTGTGATGAAGTGAATTCATTAATGCAGGGTAATATTATTCAGGACCTCATGTTGGTAAATCAGACTTCTTTGGAAACTCAGATGGTAGAGTTGGCTGATGCACTGCTGGCAGGAAAGGAAACTCCTTACTCAGAGTACAAGAGAGTCATAGGTAAAATAAACCATTGCTCCTTACAAGGCAGGAAGTAATCAACTTGCCACCAAATGTCTGGTTTGTCTCTTCAAGTACCAAACTGAAGTTTTATCATTGGCCTCTGGTACTGACAGATCAAAAAGATACTCCAGATACCAAATGGTTGTAGCTAATAAGTCTTGGTAGGAGAGCACTCATGTTGTTGGTCCAATATATAGTTTCTATCTCTGATGTCATGATTACTCCATTCATAGGTGCATTGTGCAAGTGCTGGTATGCCAAACAGAGAGGCTTGGCTGATATCTACTGAACAAGTCATCCATCCTGTTGACTTGTTTAGTGTTTCTTCTTTCTCAGTGGATGTCCTCTCATGGGCATTGCTGTGAGACAAAGATCCTCACACTGTGTGCACACCTTTCGTTCCATCCTCATGCCTCCCCTTTTGCCTTGACCTGCTTCTTCCAACAACTTGGCCAACCAGTCAAACTATTGGCCACTGCTCAGAAGTCCATACATATGCTTATTTATGTCTTCACCCACAGAGGATGATTGATCAGCTCTGCGGACCAGAAGCATGTCTCCTTACTACTGTATTTCAGAGTTGCCTATGAGTGGGGCTGCAGTAGAGCTGCCATTCATTTTTGGTTCACATCAACACAGGAACCAAACCCACACATTTTCTGCCTCTGTCAACCAGGTATAGAGAATGCCTCATGAGGCCATAAATGTGATCCAAAAGAGAGGCCTTATTACAACAATAAGGACTGAGACACTGGTTCTGTGACTTACTCATGCTCCCTGGACATAGATGTAATTCCAAATACATTACTTCTGTGATACTATGGATTGCTCCTGTGATTGCCCAGTCTTATGGCCTGGTAGGTCTGACAGAACCCAGTTCATGAGGGCTGAATAGTCGATTAATGTTCCATGGACAGACACTCATTCATTCCCTATCAGAACCGAATGGAATATATGCAGCTTCTTTCTGAATAGTATATATTTCTGTGGCAGACAGAATAGACTTACTTCAGAACCCTAGGGATTTGTGTTTCAACTTCACCGTTCAGGTTCACCAAAGATTCTACCTAGCATCTTAATCTACTACAAACATCTCTGACACCATGGGACCTGCCAAGTGGTTTATCCCAAGAGACAGTGCCTCCCTTACTATAGACAGAACTTCCTCAATGCCTCTTCTTGCCTTTAGCACCACTTAACATGTCAAAGTCATCTCTTGGATGGGTCAGGCAAGTATTCCCAATTACCACACATGTAATCACCAAAATCCAAAAAGACCTACCGAGTGCTGTAGTACTTTCTCAGTAGTAAGAGATGCAAGTACAATAACATGTCCTTTTCAAGGAAGATGCATGCCTTTGTGGCCCAGATAACTTAATCCTTTAAAAATTCACCAATGTGTCCCTGTGAATTCAACAAGTCCCTGTGTCCTTATGAGATTTATCTACCACCCTCTGGAGTTATGAATCCAGAACATTTGCCACTTCCTTTTTATCAGAGCCAAGTAAATTGATTATCAATATTAGTGGACTAGCATGAGATCCTATAGAATTTCCACACTATCAAATTCTCTTGAGAATATTCTTACAAAGAGCTGAAGAGTTCAAATAGACCTTAATGAAGACTTATTAATATAGGCTGCTGTCTATCCAGGTGAATATGAATAACTTCTCATCCTTTTTTCTGATGAATATTGAAACAAATCATTTAGTTTTATCAAAGAAAGTCACATACCAAATATCAGAGGATATATTCAAAATGATTCATTAGACTAAGAATACCATATTTGGTAGAGAAGCATGAGTAGGGGCTATTTCTTGTTAATTTTATATTAGCTCATCCTCACCTGACAAGATCCATATGACTTTTGCTGGGTAAGTTAAATAGAATCATAATATAGATTACCATTCCTGCATGTTTTTGTGTGGACATAGCTTTTCAAACCAGAGCTTCTTGAAGAAATGGCTGCTCCTAACCTTGGCACAAGAATTATACAAGATAATTTTGGAGTATCTTGTAATGCCAGAAATTTTAAAAATGTTAAAAATAATAAAATGAGATAATGTGAAAAGCATACAGGAGCCAATTGAAATACCTCTCAATGATCTAGGCTAGAACAATGCAAGCAGCAAAATAGTATAAGCTTGTAATCTAAAAGCATAAAACTTTTGATACAAATAAATGCTGACATAAATTACTAAATAAATGAGAATAATAGGCAAATCTCAGGTGCAGAAGATTTCCAAATAACTTGCACAGATGCTTCACACTTAAGGAGATAAAGCACGACTTCCCAGTCCTTAAGTGTGGGCTGTGCATGGTGACTTTGTTCCAAAAGAGACAGTGTGGAAAGAGAGGGGAAAGGAGTAAGTTTGCAGAGGAGAACTTGGCAAACATTACCCCAAACCAGATAATCAAGGTTAACGTATATTGATATTATACCTTCGATAGGATGTGATGAGAACGGCACTTTATCTCTGAGGTAGTCCATCCAAATATATGTCACTCTAGTCTAGTTAGGAAAAAAATAAATTGTGAAATCCATCACACAAAATGCATGACCAGGATTGATGACCAATCCTTAAAATTGTCATCAAAAACAAGGGAAGTCTGAAAAGTTATCACAAGCCAGAGGAGCCTAAAGAGATGTGGCATCTGAATATAATGTGGTATCCTGGGTGAAATATCATGGAACAGAAAGGAGACATCAGTGAAAAACAGAAGAAATATGAACAAAGTAGGAACTTTAATAATTATGTAACAAAATTGGATCACAAATTGTGAAAATGTGCCATACTATTGTAAGATGTTAATAATAGGAGAAACTGGCTGTGTGGTATACAAAAACTCTGTGCTACCTTTGCAATGACTCTGTGAATCTAAACTGTTCTAACATACAAACATTTATTTGAATAGATATATAGGCGAAGAGAGATACTCAATGTAAATATCTTACAGTGTTATAAAGCTACAACCAAATTATATTCTTGAAGCCTTGTGTGAGCACAAAAGGAATAGAGATTGAATTTGCAGAGGGACAGAAGTGTCACAGAGGATTCCATGGATGAAGTGGCTTTTGAAGTGGATTCATTTTATCCTTCCTTTTCCTAATTGCTGGAAATACAACAGTGAGCAACATAGACATGATGCCTGCTCTCTCGGGGCTTCTACTCTAGTAAGGTGTGACTCAAACATGACTAAAACATTTTAAAGTTGCCTTTAATTATAAGAGAGGAGGGGATGGTGAAAACAAAGCAAACGTTGCAAGGGCACAGAGATGTAAAGTCACATTGTGTGTCTGGGGGCTCAGAGCCCATCAAGTGTGGCCCCAAGATAAGCAGGGTTGGGACTCAGATAAGCTGAGTGAAGTACCCAGGATACAAAAATTTAAGGAGGCATTCACTCTCATGTTCCTATCTTAGGCACCTCACTCTAGTCCCAGCTTTGAGCAGAGGGTTTGCAGTGAGGAGTTGGAGGAAGTTAGATCAGGATATCAGACTAGAGCCATAGTGTGAAGGGTCTTGGATGCTTCACTAAGAAATTGGAGCTTCAGTGTATAGGTAGTGGGGAATCATATCTGTGCTTTAGAAAGGTCATTTTACAAACTGTGGGGAAAGGAGTAGGGGTGGTGTGTGACAGGAATAAGATGGCCATTGAAAGGACAACTGCTAAAAAAAAAAAAAGAAAAAAAAAAAAAAAGGACAACTGCTTTTCTCTATATGTGAAACCCATGGCTGGTTTGGAGGGCTGAGGGGAAGGAAAGAGACAGTGCAGAGGAAGATATTCAAGAACTGAAATGAGTGAGCTTCATGAGGGCAAGAATAGTTACTATTTCATTCTCAATTGTAAATCCTAGTACCTTGAACAGTGACTGGAGCATTGGAATAGTTTAATATCTACTTGTGAATGAATACATAAGTAGGTGGAAAATATAGCAGCAAGATCCCTCAGGATCTTGACGAAAAGAGATTTTCAGAGTAGGAAATTGTCTTATAAAGGAGAGGGACACCCTTTCTTAGGAGGAGAGACTAACACAAAGGTGATAATTCTCCGTCAGGAGACTTCCACTGTGATGACAGATGTGATGCCAGTTGTCTTCTTAGCAGATGTGGGAATAATGAGATTGAGGATTGGAAAACGGTGAGACAAGATATGCATGGCCTTGGGTCAGTGGTAGGGTGACATGAGTGACAAAGCCTCCAAGGGCTTTCCATGGGCCAGGGAAGCTCCCAAGCTATTGAATAGTTGTGATTTTCACAGACACTAAAGAAGAGGTATATAAAACTGAATATCTCCACATTTCTGTCTCTTTTTCTTTCTTTCTCTCTCTCTCTTTCTTTCTCTCTCTGTTTCACACACAAAAATGCCCACACAAGAGAACCAGAGTCCTCTTATGATGATTGGGAATGTTTTCCCCTAAAGATTATTTATGCCAACTTTGAAGGAAGGCAGCTGAGTAGTACAACTCTAAAAGTTTCTCATTCTAGGAGAAAATAATAGCAAATGAAACAATTGACAAAGAATTAATCTCCAAAAATATACGAGCAGCTCATGCAGCTCAATACTAGAAAAATAAATGACCCAATCAAAAAGTGGGCCAAAGAACTAAACAGACATTTCTCCAAAGAAGACATATAGATGGCTAACAAACACATGAAAAGATGCTCAACATCACTCATTATCAGAGAAATGCAAATCAAAACCACAATGAGGTACCATTACACGCCAGTCAGGATGGCTGCTATCCAAAAGTCTACAAGCAATAAATGCTGGAGAGGGTGTGGAGAAAAGGGAACCCTCTTACACTGTTGGTGGGAATGCAAACTAGTACAGCCACTATGGAGAACAGTGTGGAGATTCCTTACAAAACTGGAAATAGAACTGCCATATGACCCAGCAGTTCCACTCCTGGGCATACACACTGAGGAAACCAGATCTGAAAGAGACACGTGCAACCCAATGTTCATTGCAGCACCGTTTATAATAGCCAGGACATGGAAGCAACCTAGATGCCCATCAGCAGATGAATGGATAAGGAAGCTGTGGTACATATACACAATGGAATATTACTCAGCCGTTAAAAAGAATTCATTTGAATCAGTTCTACTGAGATGGATGAAACTGGAGCCCATTATACAGAGTGAAGTAAGCCAGAAAGATAAACACCAATACAGTATACTAATGCATATATATGGAATTTAGAAAGATGGTAACGATAACCTATATGCAAGACAGCAAAAGAGACACAGATGTAAAGAACAGACTTTTGGACTATGTGGAAGAAGATTTGAGAGAACAGTATTGAAACATGTATATTGCCATATGTAAAACAGATGGCCAGTGCAAGTTAAATGAATGAAGCAAGGCACTCAAAGCTGGTGCTCTGAGACAACCCAGAGGGATGGAGGAGGGAGGGAGGTGGAAGGGGGGTTCAGGATGGGAGGACACATGTACACCCATGGCTGATTCATGCTGATGTATGGTAAAAGACACCACACTATTGTAAAGTAATTAGCCTCCAATTAAAATTTAAAAATTAATTTAATAAAAATAAATAAATGAAGTTTCTCATTCTACCCAGGGAAAAATAATCAAACAGAACTAATGAGCTACAGTGGGACTGACAATTAAAAACAAAACAAACAAAAAAAAAACGTTTTTATGGGGAGAAGAAACAGGATGGATCACCTGGTATTCCCAACAGAAGCATTGTTGTGTAAAGTCAGCAACGGTACTCAAATATTCAGGGATGAAACAGCACTGGAAAGACCAAGAGTTAGACCAAGGAGTTGATCCTTGGATGCCATAGTGTGTTAAGAAGTTGTTGAGGTCATTTGGAAGACACCCTCAGCTTTCAGGAGAATTTCAGGGCTAACCCAATTCCTGCTTGCTCTTTATAACTGTCCTACATTGGACAGAGTTCAAAGTTGATCATTTATAAGTCATTTTATAGGCTGTGTCCAAAAAAACACCATTCAGCAAGACTTTAAAGGATACACCGTGAACAATAAGTTCTCTGGTCCAGTAAGTGTGGGAAACACTGGGCTATATACAATTAATCTTCATGCTTTATTGCAGTATGTTTCAAAATCTTTAATACAGTAAATGGATACTATATACAAGAAGAAGATAAAGTTTGCAGCTTCCCCAGTTATTTAACCCAGAATACCTGACTAGTGTTTTACAGACTATCATTTGGGAAACCTTATCCTAAAGCATCATTCCTGGAAGGCTATTAAAATGCAAATAGAACACTTTGGGGGTTGTAGTAGTAGTGTTAGTCACTCAGTCCTATCTGACTCTTTGCGATCCCATGGACTGTAGCCCACCAGGCTCCTCTGTCCATGGGATTCTCCAGGCAAGAATGCTGGAGTGGATTGCTATTCCCTTCTCCAGAACTTTGGAGTAAGTAATACACTATTAGCACCCACTTTCATATTTGAGGACAACATGTTTGTAGAGGGATAGAGTATCAGAAACATACACTGGTCTCAGGAAGTTTACAGCCTATTGGTGACAGAGAAGAGTGAAGTATACAAGAAATATTATGGTAAGGAATTACATGGGCTTCCCCTGTGGCATTAGTGGTAAAGAACCCACCTGCCAATGCAGGAGACATAAGAAATGTGGCCTTGATCCCTGGGTCAGGAAGATCCCCTGGAGGAAGGCATGGCAACCCACTCCAGTATTTGTGCCTGGAGAATCCCATGGACAGAGGAGCATGGTGGGTTATGGTCCATAGGGTCACAAAGAGTCAGACACTACTGAAGCGACTTAGCACGCATGCGCAAGGATGTAAGATGATGGTGTCTTGGGTGAGGGTGGTGGCAGTGAAAAGGGAAGGAAATTGACAGATGTGGGAACTATTTTAGAGGTAAGATCCATAGGACTTAGTGATGGATTGAAGAATGTAGGGTGAAACAAAGGAGAAAGTGAAAAACTGACCATAACAGGTGTGATTTTGCAACCATATGAATGATGATTCTACTCACTGTGATGGAGAGTGGAAAAGGAGAGAGGGTTGTGGGGAGATGATGAGTTTAACCTGTGGGAATTCTAAAGGCAGTTATTCTCAGGATCACCTACATGACTGTTATTACTCTCTCTGCTCTGCTACATGGTAAAATGAACCCATTCTCATGAGAGATGTCACATTAAAGATTCTGTCTAAGTCATTTATCCTCTTGTTTATTTCTATGGTAGCTTAACTGATTAACTGAAATACCAGACATAGCCTACAGCAGTTAGGGCTTCACAGACAAAACAGAGCTATTCACAGAATAACATTGTTTCTGATCAAATATAGGAGATAATCAGATTAATGGATTAAAATGAACACAAAATTTTTCACATTAAATCGGTGAAAATACAGCAAATCACATGAAGTTTTTTACATTTCGATTTACTCAATTAACTGATATTTACTGTGTGTCCAGTAACTGTCAAGTTCAGTGCTGAATTACACAAAGATGAACCAGTCAAAATTCTTGCTATTGAATTGTTCAGAGTCTTGGGGTAGATGGGTGTCACAGATTTGTAAAATTAAATGAGATGAAGTTTTAGAAGTTTTGTGATAGAAGGCCAGATTGGACTTAGTAATGGAACAGTGGTGGAAATATGCTATCCTAGTTGAGGATGGGCAAAGAAATTGACAAACTCATTCTTGCAAAATAGAAAAGATGTTTTCCAAGTGGACAAAATCACGAGATGGAATACAAGAATGATGTTCCAGGAAAAAAGAACATTATTACAAAGTCTTAGATGTCTAAATTGTACCTTGCAGGTAATAAGCTGTTTAAGGATTTTAAGTAGAGAAGTAATAAGTCAGATTTATGATTTATAAGGCTAACCCTGGCAATTATATGGAGAGCAAATAAGACAGAATAAGGTTCTTCCTAAGGGCAAGAAAGCCAACTAAAAGGTTCTGAAAGAGTTCAAACAGGAGATAATACAGGAGTATCTGTGGATATGGAGAGGAGATAGACCAGAGAGATATCAAAAATGTAGAGCTTATTGACTTTCTGCATGTGCTATGGACATCGAGAATGGAGTTTAAACTTAATGCTCTTATTTTTTTCTACATGAAAAATTTAACTGATAGTACTTCTTTCAGTAAGATGGGAAGATTGATGGGGTGAAGTTTAAGGTGGAAGATGCTTCCAATTTTAACATGAATGTGAAGTATCAGAGAGATGTAAAGATACTCATTACACATTTAGATATGTGAACTTGGATTCAGATGGAAAGTCTAGCTCGAAATATATTTAAGAGTTGACAATGTGTATGTGGTGTTTGATAAAAAGGAATGGAAGGACTTCTACTTCCTAGTGGGGTGGACAAGCAGTCTTGGCAAAAACACTACATAAAAAATGTATAAAACATTAACACACATACCCAGGTGGCCCAGTGGTAAAGAATCCACTTGCCAATGTAGGAGACACAAGAGATGTGGGTTCGATCCCTAGGTCAGGAAGATCCCCTGGAGTAGGAAATGGCAACCCACTCCAGTATTCTTGCCTGGAAAATTCCAAGGACAGTGGAGCCTGATGGGTTACCGTCCATGGGGTTGCAAAGAGTCGGATACAACTGAATAATTGAGCACACACATACAAATGAGTAAAGACAAAGAAAGTGTGATCAACATAATGAAACATGACCTTTTTGTTATACATAGAACAACTCCAACCAAAAATGGCAGAACTTATTTTCTTTTAACAGGTACAGGGAGCATTTAATAAAATTTCACAACATAGAAAGCCTCAACATGTTTATAAAGATTGAAATCATTCAAAGCATCTTCTTGACATCAGTGGAAGTAGCTTAGAAACCAACAACAATACAATAAAGAGAATATATTATATAATACATTATTAAATAATCAGTGGATCAAAGGTGAAATCACAAGTAAAAGTATAAAATATTTCAAGATGAAATAGAATAAATACAATGAATATGTAAAAATTTTTGGTATATAGCTTTAACAGAAATTAGTGGAATATGTGTGTGTATATATACATATATATATATATATATATATGTATATATATATATATATTCTCATATTAGAATCAAGGAAACACTGAAAATCATATTTTAAACTTACAAGAAGTTAGAAAAATAACAATAAAGTTTAACCTTAGAATTTTATAAGGAAGAAAATAAAGATCAGGTTATAAATAATTGAGCTTTAAAAATATAAAATAGAAAAACAAAAGAAGCAAAATTATGTTCTTTGAAAAGCTGAATAAAACTGATAAATGTCTAAGAAGATTGGTTAAGAAAAAGAGAAAACAGAGATTACTAATATAAGGAAAAGAGGCATATTGCAAGAGATCCTAAAGATATTTAAAACCTAATGAGGTTAATATGAACAAATATATGCAATTAAATTTAAAATTTAGAGAGAAAAAGCAATTGCTTGAAAATATAATTTACCAAGGCAGAAAAAATAATGCATAGACAATTTTAATAGTCCAATATCTATAAAGAAACTTACTTCATTACTTAAAACTTTCCCATAACAAAAAGCCCAGATCCAGCATTTAAGAAAGAAATAGCATTAATTTTACAAAATTTATGTGCATACCTACATAAGAATATAGACATCCCAACTCTTTTTAAGAAACCAGCAAAACTTTGATTCCAAAATCTGACCAGGACTTTGAAAGAGAGAAAAATTACAGATGAATCTCTGTCATGAATATAGATGTTAAAAAAACCCTTACTAAACATTTAACATTTCAAATCTAGCAATAAATAAAACAATAGAATGTATCACAATCAGGTGATCTTCATTCTGGGTATCCAAGGGTGGTTTATCACTCAAAAATCATCCAATGTAATTCGTCACAGTATCAAAGTTAAAAAGAGAAAAATCAGGACCATATTAATAGAAGCAGAAAAGCAGAAATGGTATTTGACAAACTTAAAACCTGTTCATAATAAACATTTATAGCAAAATAGGAATAAAAGGCAACTTGCTCATTCTAAGAAAATACATTCAAAAAAGATTTCAGCAAACATTACGTTCAGTGGTAAAAATGAAATATTTTACCACGACTAGTAGAAACAAAACACCCAGGATGACTTCTATTATCACTTTTAATCAAATTTGAACTGCAGGTCCAAATGAGTACAATAAAACAAGAAAAGGAAATTAAAGGCATAAGGATTAGAAAGGTTGAAATAAAATTTTCATTACTTACACACAAGATTGGATACTTAATGAACTCAAGGAATTTATGAACAAACTCTTAGAATTAAGTGAATTTAGCAAGTCAGGGTATGAAAATCAATTTTATTTATTTCAGCAACAGATATTTAAATTGGAAGGAAATGTTATCATCTGAACAACCTGGACTCTCCATCCGAGCCATCCTCCTGTGCCATTCTTTACTGCACACAGACGCCCCCACAACATCTGCTACCTGGGAGGGGTGCATCTTGGCCATCCTGTTCCGTTCTATTTTCATGCCACTCACCACCATTTTTCTTCTAAACTTACTTCCCTCACCTCAAGTTCATTAGACAGATGTGTTTACCCATCTCCTGCTTTAATTTTCTTCATGGCATTTATCTATCTTATTTGCTTATTTATAATGTCTCCACCATTAAAAATAAAGCTTCCATTACAATATAAATTTAAAAGTATATACATATAACATAAAATAAGTATATAAATATATTGCATATGAGTATATTATGTTGCAAATAATATAACTGTATTATCAATAAATATTAAATACAATATAAAAATTGAAAAGGAAATTTAATGACACGTGATACAGTTCTGTGTCCACTTAGCCAGGTTCTAGTCTCCAGATATTCAAATACAAATATATACGCCGCTCTGAATGTATTTTGTAGATATGATAATTAGTTGACTTGAAGTAAAAGATTGTCCTAAATACAGGTGGTCCTGATTGAGTTTGTTGAAAGAGCCTAAGAGCAGAACTGAGATTTATCTTAATATAATCTGCCTGTGGTTGCAACTTTAGCTGATGCTGAAGAGTTCAGTCTGCCTGTATTCAGACTTGCCCCCACATTCTCTCTCTTTAAATACATATATATGTGTGTGTACACACACACACATCTATATATATATATTTAAACTGGTTCTATTTCTCTGATGAAACCTTGACTGAAAAAGGCATTGCTTAAAATTATGTAAGAAATCAAATGCCTAGATATAGATATGAAAGTATAAAAGAATTTTATATTGAATATTAAATCATATTTTGAGAAAACATTTAAAGCCATAAGTAAATGGATATATTACAGCTCAGAAGACTATTGTTAGGATATAAATTCTCCCCTAATTAATATATGGATTCAACACAATCCCAATGAATATCCCAGTATGTTTTTGGAAAATTTACAAGCTGATCCCGAAATTCATAAGGAAATGCGAAGGGCCAGAAATAACTAAGGTTTTGTAAAAGATAGGAGGAAATAGTTACCAGAGAAGAATACCTATGATAAAAAGACAGTAATCAAGAGGCTGTAGTATTGCCAAAAGGTTAGACAAACTAATTCTTGGAACAAAATATAAAATCCAGGATCAGGCACATACGTATATGATGATCTGATCTATGAGAAGAAGAAACTGCAGTACTCTGAATAAAAGATGGTGTGTTTAATAAATAGTTCTGAGTGAAGTGAATACCCATATGGAAAAAAATCTCCTTTGGGTAGACTTCCAGAATGGTAGTTTGAGGAGCACAGTAGATCCTATCCTCATCAAAACAACCATTTACCTACAGAAAGCTATTGTACAAAAACATTTAAAGCCTCTGGAAATGTCCTAAGGGTAGTAGAGAAGTAATAAGTCAGATTTATGACTTATATGTTTATATAAGCCTTGATATGTTTATATCCCCACTACTACCAGCTCAGTATGATAAAAATTCTACTCCAAGCATCTGCAATCAAATAGATGGGCTTCCTCTCCACTTAGCTCCCAGCCTAGGACCACAGTTTTATACTGGGAGGAGTTGGCTACCAGTATCACTTATAATCCTAAGCTTCATATTGCTGAGATAATATTCTGGACAATCACAGTGGACTAGTCTTCCTTTTCCCACCCAGTCCCTACTCATAGGATGGAAACTCTCATAAGCATAGCAGGCAGACTGTGTTGTACCCTGAACACACCTGATCCAACTCTCTAAAATGGCAGAGGTTGTAGACTTTTAAAAGTTAAGCTTCATGCCCAGAGCCCTGCTCCAACAGCAAAGAAAAGCATGCTTCTATCTCTGCCTCTTGCTCCTTTGCATTGGCATATGTTCTTCCCAGGAAAAAAGCAGACATGAGAACAAAAAGCTCCACAGATAAGACTAAAGGGACTAATTTTATTTTTAAAAAAGCATGAGCAAGTTCAAGTCCAAAGGCATTATTGAAAACAACTTCAATTTTACCGGTGGCCAATTAAGAGAAAACTGATAGCGTCATTATATATTTACAATAGACTAAAAGGTAGACCAACTAGAAGTTTATCACAGAGAAGCAGGGAAAATACGTATCTATGAAAGTCCTTAGGTCCTACGGTGACCTTGGATTCTAATAGAGCCCTTTATCATATTGAGGAACTTTCCTTCTATTAATGATTTGTTGAGTGTTTTCCTTATAAACAGGTGTTGAATTTTGTCAAATGCTTTTTCAGGGATTATTGACATAGATAGTCATGTGGTTTTATCCATTATTCAGTCACTATGCTGTATTTGATTAATTTTCATATGTTAAACAAACCTAGAATTTCTGGAATAAATGTCACTAGGTCATGATGTATAATCCTCTTTATATGTTACTGGATTCAGTATGACAGTATTTTGATCTGTATTTATATTGGTCTGAGGCTTTATTTTCTTACATTGTCTTTCTCTAATCTTGATATCAAATGCTTTTTTGTCTATTGAGATATCTGGGGGTTTTGTCTTTTATTCTATAAATATGCTATATTACATTTATTTACTTTTGGAATCTGAACCAAATTCACATTTTTAGGATATATTCAACTTAGTCATATTGCATGCTCTTTTCTTTATATGTTTCTGAATTCACTTTGCTGATGTTTTGTTAAGAATCTGGTATTAGTGCATATATCATAAATGACGTTGGTCTGTAGTCCCTTATGTTGTGTTTTACAATTTTAATATCAGTGTAATATTGCTTTCATAGTAGTAATTGGAAAGAAGTGATTATATTCTATTTTTAAGAAGAATTTGAGAAGGATTGATGCTAATTCTTTAAAAATACTTTTTTATTTTAAAGAAGTTTTATGGTATTTGCCAATGAAGCCATTCAGTCTTGGGCTTTTATTTATGACAAATTATTGGTGACTAATTCAAACTCTCTACTTTTCTACACATGTTTTCTATTTCTTCTTTAGTCATTTTTAATAGTTTGTGTCTTTCTAGGCATTTGTTCCTTTTATCTTCTTCACTTAATTTGTCATTCATCATATTCCTTTATAATCCTTTCTATTTCTATAAAGTTGGTAGATATATTCCCTCTCTCATTCTTTACTTTAGTAATTTGAGTCTTCTTTCTTTTTTTTTTTTCTTGGTCATGCTAGCTATGTGGTTCAACATATGAAAAACAGTCAATGTAATACAACACATTAATAGAATGAAGGAAGAAAAACATACCATCTCAACTGATGCAGAAAAGCGATTGACAAAATCTGACATTCTTTCAGGACAAGACACTCAGCAGATCCTACTTTTTGGATAGAATGTAGAAAATCACGAAAGATCATCACCCCCATTCTCTGAACGAGAACAAACCAGATAACATGTAAAAGTATAATGTATTTTTCTAATACCATCAGAGATTTTAGGTGCAAAATGTTGGAAAAAAAAAAGAAAACTATTTTCCCAGAAATGATAAGCCATTCTTGAGAGACTCATGATAATTTTATCCCTAGAAGAATGCCATGGATAATGGTAGGGAGAGATATGCTAAACTTCTTAAAGAAGCATTAAATGTCCCGTGTTGACTGGGATGACATTTTAGATTCCCAAGGAATCTCATTCAATTAGCTAGTTTTTACTCACCCCCTAACAGCTTCCCAAAGCCTTCACTAAATGCATGGGGGTAATACAATAAAATCTGGTGATCCAATTAAAGCTGACAGGGATATCCCTCATCAAGTTGTGTTGTGCATAAAAACTGAGAAAAACTATTATGAATCACTGCAGATCTTCTGTAGGTATAAATCAGAGACTGATAAAAGCCAACAGTGAGTCAAGGTAGTTGACAGACATCTCTCCACAAAAATCTAAATCTTCAACTAATACAAAGTAGCAGCTAAAGTAGTCCTTTAAAGACAGAGGGTGGGTGAGAGGCACAGTGGGTGAAGGCAGGGCATCAGTATAAAGTGGCATCTCCTGAAGCACAGAAAACCAGAGGGGAGGCAGGACTGGAGACCTAAGAGAACTTATCAGAGAATCAAACAACTGTCATCCAAGCTCTGAAACGGACAGAAATATTTCATGGTTCTTGAAATGAGCAGCAGGCCATAGAGCACAAATCAATCTCCACAGTCATATCTGTGCTTAGATCCTAAACTCTGATATAGGGGAAATTTAAATGCACATTGCTAAGTGAAAGAAGCTAATCTTAAAAGGCTGCATACGTACTGTATGATTCAAACTATGTATATGACTTTTTGAAAGGCAAAGCTATGCAAACAGTAAAAAGATTAGTGCTTGACAGGAATTCTGGGGGAGGGAGGAAGAGATAGGTAATCAGAGCATTATAACAGATATTTCGGGCAATAAAACCACTATTTTGTATGATACTGTAAAGAGGAATGTACATCATTATGCATTTGTCAAAATGCTTATAATGTACAACACAAAGAGTAAACCATGGACTTTAATAATAATGTATCAATGCTGGCTCATCAATGGTAACAAATATACCACCGTAATGCAAGCTATTAAATAAAGGGGAAGTTGGGGACATTGAAGAGTATATGGAATCTATGTACTTCTCCTCACTTTTTCTTGTAAACTTAAAGTGTAAAAAAAAAAAACACACACACACAAAGTCTGTTGATTAAGCAAAAACATATTTGTAATAGGAGGTTTCAACACTCCTTCTCAGTAATTAATAAATCAAGTACAGAGAAATAAATATGTATATAAATGATTTGAGTGATAATTATTAATCAACTGATCTTAGTTGATATATAGAAAATACATCACCCAACAGTAGAATAAATATTGTGTTCATATGCACATACAACATTTTCCAAGATTTAACATAATTCTGGATCATAAAACAAACTTCAACAAATTTAAGGAAATTGAGTCAGATAAAGGATGTTCTATGACCATGTATATTTAAATTATAAATAAGTAATGGAAAGGTATCTAGAAACTCCCTAGTGTGAAATTAACACTTATAATTTTTCTTTTGAACAAGAAGGAATAACAGAGACCAAATATACCATTCCACCAGAAAAACTTAAGAAACTGTCAAAATATATGAAAGAATAGTTCCTCAAGGCACTGGAAACCATACAACAAAGGATAGTGATCCCAGAAAGATGGGAAACAAATTCAAAGAGTTTGACAATTCTCCAGTTTTATGCCGATTTTATGAAAGACAAAAACCATATCGAAAAAGTGTTTATGTAGAAAAAGTGTTTGACAAAATTTAACATCCTTCATGATAAAAATTCTCAACAAATTGGGTATAGAAAGAAAATATCTCAACATAATAAAGGCCATATATGACAAACCCACAGGTAATATACTCAATGGTAGAAGTTTGAAAACTTTCTCGCTAAGATCAGGAAGAAGACCAAGATGTCCACTCTCAACATTCTTATTCAACATAGTACTGGAAGTCCCAGCTTGAGCAATCAGGAAAGATCAAGAAATAAAAGGCATCCAAACTGGAAAAAAGAGATGTAAAATTGTCTTTATTTGCAGATGATATTACCTTACAAATAAAAAATCCTAAAGACTGCACCAAAAAACAGTTGGGACTAATCAGCAAGTTTAGTAAAGTTGTAGGATATAAAATCACCATGTGGAAATCAGTTGTGTTTCTATGTGCTAACAATAAAAGAACGGAAAAAGAAATTAAGAAAGCAATCTCATTCACAGCAGCATCAAAAACAATGAAATATTTAGGAATAACTTTAATCAAGGAAGTGAAAGATCTGTACACTGAAAACTACAAGCCTTGGATAAAAGAAATTGAAGACACAAACAAATGGAAAGGTATCCTGTGTTCATGAATTGCAAGAATTAACATTGCTAAAATGTCCATACTACCTAAAACCATCTATAGATTCAGAGCAATTCTTATCAAAATTCCAAAGACATTTTTCACAAGAATAGAAAAAAACAATCCCCAAATTTGTGTGGAACCACAAGAGACCCCAAATAACTGAAACAATTCTGAAAAAAAAGAAAAGGAACAAAGCTGAGAACATCACATTTCTTGATTTCACACTCTATTACAAAGCTGTGGTAATCAAAACAGCATAGTAGTGGCATAAAGATAAATGTGTAGGCCAATGGAATAGAGTAGAGAGCCCAAAATAAGTCTCTGCATGTATGGTCAACTAATATTTGATGAGAAAGCCAAAAATACAGTTGACCCTAGAACAATGTGGGGTTTAGAGGCATCAACCCCCATGCAGTCAAAAATCTATATATAACTTTACAGTCAGCCTTCTATCCATGGTTCCAAATCTAGGGATTAAACCAACCTCAGGTTGCACTGTAGTATGAGTTTATTGAAAAAATTCACATGTAAGTGGACCCACGGAGTTCAAACCCATGTTGTTCAAGGGTCAACTGTACTCAAGGGGAAAAGGATAGTCTCTTCAATAAATAACATTGAGAAAACTGGATAAGCACAATGAAAGAATGAAATTGGAGGCCTATCCTATGGCACTCACAAAAACTTACTGAAAATGAATTAAAGACAAATGTAAAACCCCAACCTATGAAACTACTAGAAGAAAACAACATGGAGGAAATCTCAACACTGGTTTTGGCAACACTTTTTGGGATACAACAGCAAAAGTAAACAAGATGGACTAAATCAAACTAAAAAGCTTTTGTATAGCAATAGAAACAATCAGCAGAATGAAAAGACAAGCTAGTGAATAAGAGAAAACATTTGTGAACCATATGTCTGATAAGGGGTTAATATCCAAAATATATGAGACTCATACAACTGAGGGTTCCCAGATAGCTCAGTTGGTAAAGAATCCTCCTGCAATGCAGGAGACCCCAGTTCGATTCCTGTGTTGCGAAGATCCCCTGGAGAAGGGAAAGGCTACCCATTCCAGTACTCTGGCCTGGAGAATTCCATGGACTGTGTAGTCCATGGGGTCACAAAGAGTCGGACGTGACTTTCACTTTCACAACTGAATAACCAAAACAAATAGTCCTATTTAAAAATGAGCTGAGGACTTGAAAAGACATTTTTCCCAAAGAAAAATGACCATTGACATACAAATGGTCAACACATACATTAAAAGGTGCTCGATGTCACTAATCATCAGGAAAATGCAAATCAAAACCACAATGAGGTGTTACCTCATATACCTTTTAGAATGGCTGTTATCAGAAAGATAAGTGATAACAAATGAAGGCAAAGATGTGGACAATAAGGAACATTGCACGTTCCTGGTAGAAACATAAGTTGATATAGCCACTATGGAAAACAGAATGGAGATTTCTCATAAAATTAAAATTACCATATGACCCAGAAATCCACTTGGGTACATATCCGAAGGAAATGAAAACAGGGTATCAAAGAGATATCTGCACTCCCATGTTTATTACAGCATTATTCATAATAGCCAATACATGGATACAACCTAAGTGTCCATCAGTGGATAAATCAATAAAGAAAGTATGAGATCTGTATCTATATCTACACCTATATCTATCTATATAGGTAGACAAGTAGATACAGACATAGATATAGAAAGAACTTCTGTCATTTGCAATAACAAATGATGCACCTTCAAGGCATCATGCTAAGTGAAATAAGTCAGAGAGAGAAATACACATGGTATAACTTCACTTTATAAGTAGACTCTAAAAACATCAAACTCATAGAAAGAGTAGAATGGTGGCTGGGTTGCCTGAGAGGTGGGAAATAGGGAGGTATTGGTCAGTTGTAAGATGAATAATTTCCAGGAATATAATGTACAGCATGGTAACTGTAGTTTAAGTTGCTAGGAGAGTAAAGAACTCTAATGTTCTCACCATCATCACCATTACAACAAAATGGTAATTATATGAGGTAAACTATGTGTTAACTAACCTTGTTCTGGTAAACATTTTGAGAAATAAGCATGTATCAAATCATCATGTTATATACCTTAAAGTTACACAATGTTATACTCAATTATACCTCAGTAAACTGGAGGAAAATGGGCAGATGGCATGCCCCAATTTGGAGATTTATTATAAATCTAGAGTAATCAAGAAACACAGTACTTACATAAAAATAGAAAAATAGATCTATCAAACAGAGAGAAAATGCAGGAATATACATAAAATGAATGATCAACCAATTGTTGATAAAGTTATAAAGGCAATTAAAAGGAGAAATTACAGTCTATTCAATAAATGGTACTAGAAAATGTGCATATATGTGTAGAAGAAAAAAAGGAACTTCAATCTATGCCTCACACTATATATAAATTCAACCCCAAAAAATTTGTAGACACAAATAGAAAAACTAATTTTTTTTAAGTTTTAGTTTCTTAATATGGTATATTACATTGATTGGCATTCCTGGTCTTCAGAGAAGCGCAAATCAAAACCACAGTGAGAAAGTATTCACACCACTAGAAGGACTGCAATAATAAAGATAATAAAAATTGTTGACAAAAATGTAAAGAAATTGGAAATCTCATGCTTTTCTGGTAGGAACACAAAATGATAAAGTCACTTAAAAAAACTAATAGTTTCCAAAAATGTTTAAAATAGAGTCATCATATCACCCAGCAATTCCACTCCTACGTACGTATCTGAGAGAAATGAAAACGTATCTTCACATAAAAACTTGTACATGAATTTCAAAGCAGCGTTGCTTATAATAAGAGAAGAAACAATTCTTTTGGCTCTCAACTGATTATTAGATAAATAAAACCACAAAACTTCTAGGAAAAAAACAGCAGACAACAGGACCAGGAGTAAAGTGAGGCAAATGAGGGACTTGGGTACAAAACTCAAGATGTCCTCTCTCTCAGGGATTTGCACAACTTTGAGAGATACTCCTTAAATTTTATACCCTAGACCAATCATCTTCTCCGTCTGGTGCAGACTTTGAGAGAATGCTTTGAGAGAATTAGTGTGGAATAGGCAATGATTTCTTAGAAATGGCACCAAAAATAAGATCCTAAACATTTTTAACATGGTAAACTGAGCTTCATTAAAATTATAAACCTCTGCTCTTCAGAAGATTCCATTAAGAGAATGAAAAACAAGTCACAGATTGGGGAAAAAAATTATCCAGAATATAGAGAAGAACTTTCAACACTCAATCAAAAATCTCAGATAAAAATCGGCAGAAGATACTTGACCAAAGGATAGTGGAAATATGAAAAAAGTTCCAGGTTCTTCTATCCATGGAATTTTCCAGGCAAGAATACTGGAGTGGGTTGCCATTATCTACTCCAGGGGATTGATGCTGTCAAACTGGGGTGCCGGAGAAGACTCTTGAGAGTCCCTTGGAAAGCAAGGAGTTCAAACCAGTCAATACTAAAGGAAATTTACCCTGAATGTACATTGGAAGGACTGATACTGAAGCTGAAATGCCAGTACTTTGACCACCTGAGGCGAAGAGTTGACTCATTGGAAAAGACCCTGATGCTGGAAAAGATTGAGTGCAGGAGGAGAAGGGGGAGACAGAGGATGAGATGGTTGGATGGCATCACCAACTCTCTGGACATGCATTTGAGCAAACTCCGGGAGACAATGAAGGACAGGGAAGCCTGGCGTGCTGCAGTTCATGGGGTCACAAAGAGTCGGACATGATTTAGTGACTGAACAACAACTCCAGGGGATCTTCCTGATCCAGGGATCAAACCTGTGTCTCTGGCATCCCCTGCATTGGCGGGCGGATTCTTTACCACTGGGCCACGCAGGAAGCTCCAACATTATTGTTTTAGGTAAATATGAACCAAATATGGCCCATTCATAATGATAATGGAATATTATTTGACATTAAAAAAGAATGAAGTTCTGTACATGCTGTGACGTGGCTGAATCTTGAAAATATTATGCTACATGAAAGAAGTCAGTCACAAAATGTTACATACTGTGTGATTCCATTTATATGAAATGTTCAGAATAGTCAAGCCTGTAAAAATAGAAAATAGTTTGGTGGCTGCCTATACTTGGGGGATAGGGAAGGTAGAACGTGACTGCTAATTAGTATGTGGTTACTTTGGGGGTGATAAAAATATTATTAAATTAGATTATAGCCATGGTTGCACAACTCTGTAAATACACTAACGATATTGTAAACTCTAAAATATAGATTGGAAATTATGAATAAATTGGAAATATCTGAATAAAGGTTTTAAGAATAACCAGACTTCTGCTCAGAGCAAGATCACATAGCCCCCTTTCTCCCAAACTCCTCCCTACCATGTACAACTATAAGCTCTGGAAATATCTTCAGAGAAAACCAAAGGAGAATCTAAAACATAGAAGAGGAAGGTTTAGGACCCTAGGACAAGAGAAACAGCACAGTACAGACATCTTATTAACTAGTATATGTGTCTGTGCTCAGTCGCTCAGTTGTGTCAGACTCTTTGCGACCCCATGGACTGTAGCCTGCCAGGCTCCTTTGTTCATGGGATTCTCCAGGCAAGAATACTGGAGTGGGTTGCCTTTCCCTTCTCCAGGGGATCTTCCTGACCCAGGGCAGGCAAATTCTTACACTGAACCACCTGGGAAGCCCTTATTAACTCTTACGGAACAGAAAAAGATGACCTAGGTCTGCCATTTCCTGAACACAAGCTTAGTTGTAGAAAGAGAAGGTGGCCTAAATATGCTCATCCTTTTTCTGGTTGAAATGAAAGGCCCACCCATAACAGTGAGCCAGGCAGCACTGCAAATCCATAACAGAAAGATGGCAGGAAAACTCAAAACACTTAAAAAGTAAATTAACCTTTAGGAAATTTGAACAATATATTGAACTAAATGAAAATACAACACCTCAAAACTTGTGATACACTGTTAAAGCACTGAATATTTACATTAGAAAAGAGAAAATCAATAATCTAAGTTCCTACCTAAAGACTAGAAAAAGAAGAGGAAAATAAACAATCATAAAGCAGAAGAGAGGATGTATTTGGAATGAGTTAAATTGAAAGAGACTGCTGTTTAAGGGGAATGATGTAGAAAATGGAATATGAATGGGAGGAGAATTAGAGACGGACATGACCTAGGGTGTGCAAGAAGATTGCTGAGTGGCCTGAGGGCTCAGTTGGGGTTGGAAATTCTATTAGATGAACCAATATTTGGAGGGCTACTACATTTCTCTCATGGTGGTCATTATGAGATTGGAGAAATCAAATGCTTAAAAGGACCCAAGATTGAGAGTAAATAGTACAGAGGTGGTATTTCCAGGATAAGGGGATGAAGATACGTGAATTAATATACCCTGAGATCCTGCCTGGATAAGAAAAGAAGGGAAGAGAAAAGAAAATGCTTGGGGTACTGGGCATCTCAACAAGACCAAATAGCAGATGATGTGGGATCCAGCTATTGTTATGAGATTTGAGTCATAACGGGATACTGGAGTTGAGTCTTTGGAAGTGAAATCATGCCCAGTGATGCCAGGTGGCTGCAGGCAGTTGAAATGCTAAGAAATTAAAGGATGAAAGGCCAAGTTGTGTGGGATGGACCTTCCATGGAGATATTGAGGTCACCTAGAAAGAGGACAGGACTTGGAAGTGTCAAGGAAGCCTGTTGAGTTGGCCCTTCAAGTATGGGGAAGAGAGAGAATAATACCCATATCTACTCACCATTCTCAGTCCCAACTCCTTGGTTGGTAGTCAGCACTAGGGAGGACTGTAGGGGAAGCAATTAGATCAGGAAAAAACCTGGTGTCAGGGAAGGCCAGGAAGTGAAGGGAAGGTTTTGAATCGATCTACTCACCTGCTCGCTATCTGGTTCATTTACTGATCTTCAAGCTGAGTGGGAAAAGCACAGGTAAACTCTTCCAAGGACACGTGGTACTATTTTGGCCCCGTGAAGTCCTGGAATGGATGAGCTCTGTATGTTCTGCTGGTTTTAATATCTGTGAGTCCTTGATACAACTGCTAGAATCTGCCTGAGATGTCACAGTTACTGTCTAATGGCTTGTTTGAAGAAAGGATCTATAAGGAAGGAACCTGAAGCTTGCTTGTTAAAAGTGCAAATCCAAACCAAAGAAACTGAGTGCAGACATCTCAGTGCCTCTTTGTGTCAGAGGAAGAATCCTAAAATTTTAGAATAAGCCAGTCTAGTCAAGCTATGGTTTTTCCAGTAGTCCTGTATGGATGTGAGAGTTGGACTATAAAGAAAGCTGAGCGCTGAAGAATTGATGCTTTTGAACTGTGGTGCTGGAGAAGACTCTTGAGAGTCCCTTGGACTGCAAGGAGATCCAACCAGCCCATCCTAAAGGAGATCAGTCCTGGGTGTTCATTGGAAGGACTGATGCTGAAGCTAAAACTCCAGTACTTTGGCCACCTGATGTGAAGAACTGACTCATTTGAAAAGACCCTGATGCTGGGAAAGATCGAAGGCAGGAGGAGAAGGGGACGACAGAGGATGAGATGGTTGGATGGCATCACCAAGTCAATGGACATGAGTGTGAGTAAGCTCTGGGAGTTGGTGATGGACAGGGAAGCCTGGCATGCTGCAATCCATGGGGTCGCAAAGAGTCGGACATGACTGAGCGACTGAACTGAACTGAATATAATCCAGTGGTTAAATTTTGAAGACCGGCTGTTTTCCACTAACCAGATGTGTAGTTTGGGCGGGTTATTTGACCTCTGTGTATCTCATTTTCCTCAAGAAGAAAAATGAGCATAACAGTAACATGTATCTAATAGAGTTGCTGGGAATATTTTTTTAAATGATGCATGTAAAGCTTTAAATATATTTCAAAGAGCTCAATATGTGTGAACTTTCATTATGTTATTATAAAATAATCATTATTATAGGAAGGACCCAATATTACATTTCTGCTGTCAGTAAAACTCTACAGAAGGAAATATCCTAAAGCAAAGTGTTCAAAAATAAATAATACACACCATTCCTCTTTCTGGAAGCCTGTCCCTGACATGGGAAGTTTCTGAGCACGTCATGAAGTCTTAGGATTTCAAGAAAGTTTGGCCGTCTCATCAGTCAAACAGAAGCATGTTCTCTTGCCCTTGGAAATCATGTCTCCAGGTGTTTCTAAGTTTGCATTTTTGACAATCCAGGGGGAATTTCTTAGTTGAGAACACTGAGTGATCTCTCCCTTTATTCCCCTTTTCCCCACCTTTTAGAGGGCCTCCTCTTAAGTTTTATTCTTTCCCCATACTTCTCCTTTATCCCTTCTTCCATTTTACTCTCCTTCATCACACACCACACCCCTTTATTCTTTCTCACATCTTATTCCACTTCTCCGCATCACTTCTATTCTTCACCACCCCTCTTCTTCATTCTTCATCACCCTACTTTATTCCACCTCACTTCTTTATTCCACTTCTCTCCATGCCCTTATTTCATATCACCCCTCCCCTTTATTCCCCAACACTTTCCTTTATCCCACCTATCTCTTGTTTACTCCAACTCACCCCCTTTATTCCTCTCCATCCTTTTATCCCATGTCACCACTTCCTCTCCACTCCTCATCACCTGCTCTCCTTTACCCCACATCACCTCCCTGTATCCAGCTTGCCTCTATTCCACCTCACTTTTATTCTACCTTACCCCCTTTATTCCACCTCACCCTCTTCATTCAGTTTCTCTCCATCCCTTTATCCCATGTCACCCCCTGCCCTCTATTACTTATCACCTGCTCTCCTTTATCCCACATCACCTCCATCTTGATGGAGCTTGCCAGCTTGCCTTGCTTATCCAGCTTGCCTCTATTCCACCTCACCACTTTTATTCTACCTTACCCTCTTTATTCCACCTCACCCTCTTTATTCAGTTTCTCTCCACCCCTTTATCCCATGTCACCCCCTGCCCTCTATTACTTATCACCTGCTCTCCTTTATCCCACATCACCCCCTCTGTACCTCACCTCACCCCTTTATTCCACCTCACCTTTATACTATTTCTCTCCACCCCTTTATCCCATACCACCCTTCTCCATTCCTCATGACCTGCTCTCCTTTATGCCATATCATCCCCCTGTATCCAACTCTCCCCTTTATTCCACCTCCCCCCCCTTATTCCACCTCACCCCCTCTATTGCACCTCACCCCCTTTATTCAATTTCTCTCCATCCCTTTATCCCATGTCACCACTTCCTCTCTACTCATCACCTGCTCTTCTTTATCCCACATCACCTCCCTGTATCCCACTTGCCTCTTTATTCCACCTCACCACTTTTATTCCACTTTACCCCCTTTATTCCTTTATTCAGTTTCTCTCCATCCTTTTATCCCATGTCACCCCCGCCCTCTATTCCTTATCACCTGCTCTCCTTTATCACACCTCACCCCTTTATTCCCCCTCCCCTTTATTCCATCTCACCCCCTCTATTACACCTCATCCCTTTTATTAAATTTCTCTCCATCCCTTTACCTCATCACCCCTCCCCTCTATTCATCACCTGCCCTCCTTTATGCCATATCACCCCTGTATCCCATCTCCCTTTATTCAATTTCTCCTTCCCTTTATCCCATGTCACCCCCTCCCCTTTACTCACCACCTGCTCTCCTTTATGCCATATCACCCCGTATCCCACCTCCTCCCTTTATTCCACACCACTCCCCTTTATTCAATTTCTCTCGATCTCATTACCCCATCTCACCCCCTCCCGACTCATCACCCACTCTTCTTATCCCACCCCCATATGCCACCTCATCCCCCCTTTATTATATCTCACCCCCTTTATTCCATTTTTCTCCATCCCCTTATTCCACATCACCCCTTCCCCTTTATTCCACTGACTTCATCCCTTTATACCATATCACCCCTCCCCTTTATTTCACATCACCCTCTTCTCTTTTGTTCTTCTTCCCCACCTCGCTTTCCCCTTCAGCTCCAGCCAGAGCTTCCCAACTCACCAACAAAATTTCACAAAAAGACAAAAAACAAACCAGTAAGCCACGAATATGCTGCTGCCACAATACAGATGTTTATTAAGGATTAAATGCCAGAGAAGTTTTAACTATCACAAATCTTCGAGCTCTGTGGTTGTTACCCATTGTGTGATCAATTTCTATCCCTCAATACAGTACACTCTTCATTCTATGGACCTTGGCCGTTGTTACGCCTCAATAACAGCTATAATTTTGGATGTCATACGTAACCCATATCTGTGTGTTACCGGAGCATGTCCCGCAAATTTGTACTGTCCCGCATAGAGGAACTACAGAGACGATAATTTAGAACTTTTGTAATCAGGTGAGTTTTACTACTTGGAACTACGTGTTCATACCTAACTAGCTGTTTTGCTGACAACAGGATGTGCCTGCCAGCTCTCTGTAAAATGGATCTAGGTAATAAAGTCAAATTTTTCCTCTAACTTTTGACTCCAGAAAAGCTCGTTGGGTTTCTCAGTATTTGGGGAGTAGCTGTTTGAAGAACCACTGGCCTGAATAATTTGGAAAATTTATTCTGAGGCAGTGGAGTGACTGCGGGGACACGGCTATGAGTTGGTGTGACATGATCGAGCATTAATTGTTAGTCAGCTGTCAGGAGGCTGACCTAACATCCTAGCATGCGTCTTGAGGGCCTTTCCAATTGAGCTCTTAGGAGGAGGGTAGGAAAGTCAGGAAAAGCATGCAATCCCCTTTGGGGGAGGGAAAGCACCTCGAGATTTGCGAGCTTCTCTGGGACAGGTATTTTACCACAAATGTCACATCAATGAAAGGGACGGCTGAAGTAAGGGGAAAGCCAGGATCAGGGGTAAAAGAGAGAGGCAAGGTAGCACCAGGGTGCCTGAGCATGACACAGAAACATCTCTGCTTTTACCAGCAGAAGGAACCAAACATCCCCAGGAAAGGGGCTGGCAGTGTGTTTGGAATTCTCAGCCTGACCCGAGCCATCAGGTAGAACTCCTGCTTACCCTCAGATCTTTACCTTCGAGACTCTCCTTAATGTTTCCTGTGACATCCCAGGTCTACCCCCACCCTTTCCCCCTGTCCGGCACCACAGAGAAGGAAAAACATCTAAGGAAAGAAGTAGCCGCTGCCAGTTTTGGCCTCCTTCTCCCGGGGCACACGGAGCAATGGGCGGTCTTGCTCCAGAATGAGGGGGTTACCCGCTCCTTCCTCATCGTCATGGGAACGGGCAGTGCCGGGAGGCACAGCTGGCTCCTCAGAGGAACCTGGAAAATAGTAACAATGTTAACTCATGGTTCTAGACTTCAGACGTTGCACAGCACCCAAGAGACTAAGATCTAATTTTGAGTTTCAAATACAGTATGAAGCAAGAAGTTAGGGCAGAAGTGATTATCCCCATTTAACATGTAAGAAAACTGAAGCTTAACAGTAGAACATATATCTGTATATCTAGGCCCAGTGTGGGGGATGGAGGGTAAGAGGGCAAGGCCGTGTTAGAGAAAAGAGTCAGACAGATACCCCATGCTCAGAGCAAATGGAAACTACCACCAGGGAAGCGGGGAAGAGGGCGGCCTCCTAACAGCCACCACCACCCTACAGCCAGCCTGACTAATTTTACTAAGCAAAGGAGTAACAAAGCCGGACCCAGAAGCTTACAGAACTTCATGGAGAGGCGAAAGCAGGCGTTGTTCTTCAGTGACTCCAAGAAGGACCTGTAGTCCATGACTTGGCCAAGCTGAGACTGGTTCTTAAAGAAGGTGATATCTACAAGAAATGTAACATCTGCATCTTCTTGGCGGAACCAGACGGTCTTTGGATTCTGAACTTCTTTCAAGTCAACAATGTAAGGCACTGGGACTGTTTCCGTATTCATGATTTCTTCAAGATTGACAGCTAGGTCTGGCTGAGGGTCTGGAATTGTACTGAGAATGGAAACATCTTCAAGCTCTGCAGTCACATTAACTTCATCTTCTTCAAAAGTGTTGCCTAAGTCTTTCTGAAAAACTGGAATTTCGTTGTGAATTTGAGTGTCCTTAGGCTCTGGAACCACACTGAGAACTGAGTCTTCAAGATCGGGATTTTCTTCGGAGTCTTGGATTTCATGGACAGCAGCAGTTTCTTCGCGTCCAGAGATTTCTTCAACATCTGAGGTTTCTTCATTGCTCAGTATTCCATTTTCATCTGAGGATTCTTCCTGGCTTTGAATGTCATCAGTATCAGAGACATCTTCGGGGCTTGTTACCACATGGCGAGTGGGGACCTCTTCAGGACTGGAGTATTCTTCAGAGCCTGCAATTCCATTGATTTCTGGAATTTCTTCAGTAGCTGAGGTTTCTTCATTTGGGACTCCATCAAGAGCTGGAACCTCTTCAAGATTGGGGTCTTCTTCAGAGTCTGAGAGTCCACTGATCTCTGGGGCTTCTTCATGATTTGGGATTTCATGACCACCAGGAGCTTCTTCAGGGATTGGGACTTCATGACCACCAGGGGCTTCTTCAGGGATTGGGACCACATGAACGCCAGGAGCTTCTTCAGGGATTGGGACCACATGAACACCTGGGACTTCATCATAATCAAACTCTTCATCAGAGTCTGAAATCCCATTGATTTCTGGGGCTTCTTGGTGGTCTGGAACTTCTTCAGCATTTAAGGCTTCATCATTTGGGATTTCCTCAAGGCCTAGAACATTGTCAAGATTGGGGTCTTCTCCAAATTCTGGGTCTTCATCATTATCGGAGTCATTGGCATGGTCTGGAATTTCATCAAGGTCAGAGGCTTCTTCATTGTCTGGGATTTCATTAGGATCTGAGGCTTCTTCAATGTTTGGGACAGCATCAAGATATGGAACTTCTGCGAGGTTGAGGTTTTGGTAGTCTTCAACATCTTGTCCTTCATCAAGGTCGTGGTCTGGGTATTCTCCAAGGTTTGGGACTTCTTGCACATCTGGAACTATGTCAGGGCCCGGAATAAAATCAAAATATGGTATTTCTTCAAAGTCTGGAATTTCAATGAGGTCTGGAATTTCATCATCAGCACCTAGAATGTCCTCAAAGAGAGGAAGATCATCCAAATTCAGGGCATCATCATCATTGTTATCGTCACTGTCATCGTCATCATAATCATCATCATCTTCATCAAGCTCTGGAATGCCTTCGAGATGCGGGCCTTGAATCTCAAGGTCATATGGAATTGCAAGACCTTGAAGTTCAGCAAAGGCTAATCCTTGATTGAGATATTCAAATACTAGTTCTTCATTGACTGACATATCATCGTCAGAGGACTCGTCTTCTTGAAGGGGCTCATCTTCAGCAAAGACCTGGCCTTCAGCAAGGCCCTGACCTTCACCAAGGGACTCACCTGCAGCAAAGGCCTGACCTTCAGCAAGGGTCTGACCGCCAGCAGGGAACTGACCTTCATCAAAGGGCTTGCTTTGACCAAGGATAGCAGCCCGGGCTTCAGCAGAGGTTTCCACTGGGTCAGAAAGTAAAGCGTCCTCTTCCATTTTTATTCGTGCACTCCTAAAGGGGAATGAATTTGAAAAAGCAAGTCAGTTGATCTACTTGGGTTGACTTAACATAAAGATGACCTGGGGTCAGAAGCCCCCATAGGAGATCCTCCTTCAGGCTAAGCATGAACAAACCCAGAAAACACTCACTGGATCTTCCTCAAATTCCTGCGTCTGATAAAATCAAGGGCTTCAGGGCTGGATTTCCACACACGCTTAGCAACCTGCTTCTGAATATGGGGAGGCACCTGAGAGTAAAATTAGCAAGGTTAGCAGTTATTACACAACATTTTAAAAATCTATACTCTTCTCTATCAGGTACCCAGAACTGAAGGCACCACGTGCAGCTAATGTAGGAAGGACTTTTATTTATTTATTTTTTAATTTATTTTTATTTATTTATTTATTTTTTTCAATTATTTTTATTAGTTGGAGGCTAATTATTTTGCAACATTGCAGTGGGTTTTGTCATACATTGACATGAGGAAGGACTTTTAGACTGGGAGATTTGTGGCTGCCTGCTTCAGCTATCCCTCAGGGATGCATGTAGAACTCTTCCTGGTCTTGGGAACAGGAGAGAGAGAGAGAGCTGTGAAACAAGTGTCCAAAGCTTCCACCTACCTGGAAGAGGACATCCCAGTTATCAATCATGGCACGGACCACACTGACGGAGGCAACATAGTGGTCAATCCCCAGTCTGGTTTTCCTGGACTCCCTCTTGGCAGATGCCCCCTTCTTCAGGAGAGCAGATCCAAACACCAAAGCCAAATTGGTGGACGTCATACGATTGCCTGAAACCTAGGTAAAAGGAAAGCAGGAAGTGATCAACTCAGAAGCAGTAATGGCAATTACACAAATAGAAGGGTCGCTTTTGTTCTTGTTATGCGCGCTCTCTCTCTCTCTCATATATTCCCACACATGTCCCCTGCTATGAACCTCACTACCCTTTCCCAGAGCTTTTTACCAATTGTCCATCATTGCCAATGGAGTCCTCGCAGTTCTCAGTGACCTTATGCAGGACCTTCAGCAGACGTTCGAGGGTGTCACTGTGGCAAGGTGGCATCAGGTAAACCAGCAATTGCAGGGCAGAAAGCTGATCCTGTGGCTTCAGCGCTAGAGGGAGGAAACCAGGGGCTGGCTTAGGGGGCAGCCCGTGGCAGCAGCCTGACACAAAGCAAGCTGTGATTCTGGTTGAAAATTGCTGAAGGTTATGGGGAAGGTACCTAGGCATCTTTTCTTTGCTCATTCCCCTGGCATTTGTGCCCAGGATCCCTAAAACCCAGAAGTGCTCCCATCAAAATGAGGCCCCCCAAAAAAGACCCCCGCCTCTACAGAATCTAGGTTTTACTTTGCCTTGAGAGGGTACACACAGCCTCAAGAAGCTTAGAGAGATTTCCAAAGAACAGACTTGTAATGGAATCTGGAGAGGTATTTTCATCTTCTGCTATTCATTTTGCCTTAGTGCCTTGGGGTCTTGCAGTCTGAGCTGTCCCCAGAACCCCACATCCCTTGTACTATATTTCTTTTCCCTGCCCAGCAAGGGAGAGCGGAAGGCTCACTGGCTGTCTGGAGGAAGGACATGTACAGATCATCTGGCAGCAACGAGTCCTTCATGTCCCGGAAAAACTCCTTGAGGAGTGCGGCCACATCGTGTACATTCTGAGAGTCATCCAGCACCACATCCAGACCTTGGTCAAATTCTTCACGGAGCTAGAAGAAGAAAATACTGCCAGTGAAGGCTCTGCCCACCACAGCCTTCCTTCTGGCCACTCCGTCAATAAATCTCAGCCCTCAGTAGAGGTAGTTGGCTATATTGTGTGCCTGAGGGGCTAGAAAGACCATACTCCCCTCACCAGGCATGACAGTCTCTTCAGGTCTATGGGGGAGCCCCCACCCCACCTGCTTTTTCTGACTGAAGGGACAAAAGTGTGAACGTAGTTGATTTATTACCTTACGCACTCTCTTCTCAGAATATTCCAGGGTGAAAATCCCCACTGCGCTTAAGCCTGAAAGAAAAGGCCAAGGGAAGCTCAGCCTCTCTGCTCACCCCTCCCCCAGCACTGCCCTTTTCCGCCTCCACCGCATGCCAACCCCAACTGGTGGCAGGAATGTTGCAAGCCCTTCCTCCCTTGACCTCTTGCCCTTCCCCATCTCTAGAATACGGGTCTCTTTAATTGCCTTCCACCTTGATTTCACCGCCATTCTTGGCCCCTTACCATGTTTCTCTATGAAGCTGCAGCAAGCCTCAACAACATGGGGGATTTGCTTAGCAATCGGATTGAGGCTCATTTTCCTTTTGGATCCCAGAAGTCGCTGGCCAATTGGAAAGGAAATCCTGAAAAGTTGCAGGGTCTGCAGTAGCAGGGCCCCACCCTCCAGTTCAGCCAGGCTGTCCACAGAAACTGCGCCCTGTGGAGAAACACAGACTCTGTGAAAATGGGGGAGCCGTGGGGGGGGTGGCGCGGTGTCACTCCGGACCTTCCTAAAGATTGCGTCAAGTTCGCAACAGGAGACATGTTCTTACACCCCTCCAACGCGTTCTGTTCAGCAACCCCTTCCCTTTGAGGACACAGGTCTTGACCCTCCCGCCCCACATCCCAGACACTTCACGAAGGGCCCCCGCCTGAAACCTGGAAGGTCGAACTCACTCTACGCCCACGGCGAGTAAACTCCTGGGGCAGGAAGGGCTCATCCCGTCGGCGACTGAAAAAGCGCCGGAAGCGGCCAAACATTCTTTGCACCGCGTTTCCCCGACGACGACCGGTTGTAGCGGGACCGGCGGCTTCTTCAATCTGCATCGCGGCTCTCAGTTCAAGTTGCTTGCGACGGGTAAGCTCGTTCACCAGCACCTCTTCCAGACGAATGCCAAAGGTCTTGAGGGATACGGCTTGGGAG
This sequence comes from Cervus canadensis, assembly GCF_019320065.1. Lineage (NCBI taxonomy): Eukaryota > Metazoa > Chordata > Mammalia > Artiodactyla > Cervidae > Cervus > Cervus canadensis. The sequence goes on from NC_057419.1 coordinate 118,080,796, forward strand.
CCAGGGAGAGAAGGAATGAGAAACGTCAACGCTCCACAGTGCTTAAATCGGGAGGAACTGCAGGGTCTGTAGCCCTCCTCTAAGCAACCACCCCCAGCCACCCCCACCCCGCCGGACCCGCAGCGCCCCTCCCCCGGGAGGGAACCAAAGAAACCCTACGGTGATCTGGCTGAACGACTCAGCTCCACTCCACTACCCCGGCAAGGTCCCAGCCTTAAGACCTGCCAGGGGGTGACCACCTTGAAGCAATGAGGGCAGTTTCTTCTGGGCGATTTGTCTGGGGTAGATTCACTGGGGATCAGACCTGATGGGACTGCTCAGCACTCCAGCAACTAATGCGCCATTTCCTGAAACCATACCCTGCGGGGTTTCTGGAAGCCGGGGGTGGGGGAGGGGGGAGGAGGAAGGGGGAGGAGGAAGGGCGAGGGGGAAGGGAGGGGACGGGGGACAGCAAGTCCCCCCAGGGGCAGTGGTTCTCCAATGCAGGAGGGTGAAGCATGCTGTTTCTTTCTAAGGAAAGTACAGTAAGAGACCCTCACCCCTCTCTTGTCCTCTCAGAATCAGAAACCACTTCTCCAAGGTGTTTGGACGGTCAGTAGGTAGAGCTATGGGAAGAGAAAAAACGAAAATACACGCACTCTCAAACAAAAAAGATTTGAAAAGTGACTAAAACATCGCAGTGCACTGATCCCCAGGGACTAAGGGGCGGGGGGGGGGGGGGAGGGAGGGGCAAACAGCTTTGTCTTGTCCTCCCGAAGTGTTTTGCTTTCACTCAGCCTCAGTTTCCCCATTTGAAAACGGGACCCATTCTGTTTACCCCCCGAGACTCCAAGGATGTCACCACACCAGATCGCGTACAGCGCCGCGTGCGCAGCGCGCATCTCGTTACGCACCAGCAGTAGCTCAACACGACGCTTAAACCTGAGATTCCAGGGCTGCGCGGCCGCGGGACAGCGCAACAGGCGAGGGGAGGGGCTCTGCCTGCGGCGCCCGGGCGAGTAGGGGTCGCTAAGTTACTGCGGGCGCGCTCGTTCCCGGGGGGCCAGCGGCTCCCCGCGCTGCTGCGGCAGGAGAAGCGGCGACCGCCGCTGGCCCCGCACTGCGACCCCCGCAGCGGCGGCTGCCCGCGGGGTCTCCTCGCCCTTCGCTGCGCTCCTATTTTCGGCTGCGCCCGCCGCGCGCGCGCCTGGCGAGCCCAGTGCCCCCTGCACTTTTCATCACTGCGGCGGCGCCCCTTGGGCTCGCGCGACCCCCCCCCCCACCTCCCCTCTGCCGCCCAATCTGCACCCGCACCGGGGAGACCCCCGGGGCTCTTCGACCCCCGTCCCGCGCTGGGTCCCGCTCGCTCCTCGGCAGCCCGCCGAGGTGGGCAGCGCTCCAGGCGCACCTCCCGCCGCCGCTCCCCGCACCCGCATCCGCCCTCCCGCTACTCGCCGGGATTGGCGCGTCTCTCCCTCCGTCTCGCTATCTCCCTCCAACTCTTGGTCTCTCAACCGCGCTGTCTCTGTCTGTCCCAGTCCCCTCGGAGTGTCTCTCTGCGCCTCCATCTCGTCCCGACTCGTTCTGGTACCGCACTTGGTCCGTCTGTCTCTTCACCTGTCCTCTGTCCACCTGTCCGTCTCTGATATCTGCCTGTCTCACTGCCCCTCAAGCCCCCAAGCTTCGACCCAACTCAACTCATCTTTACCTCTTCCCAGTTGACCAAACACCCCTCAAGTCCCACTCCCTCGGTTATCCAGGAGCCGGGAGAACCGGCCAGGTCCGAGACCGGAGGAGAGTCCCTCCCACCCCTCGACCCCAAACCCCCAATTCGTTCCGCCCGGCCCGGAGGGTCCACTCAGCCCGAAGGCGAGGATGCCACATACCGGGGTACTGCTCACCTCTTTCAGGTTTGAATTCAGAGAGGAACTGCCTGGCCACGAGTTCGTGGTAAGCAGTCTCTTGCAGCTTCAGACGCTCCAGCTCAGAGAGGCTATGTATTGAGATCATCTTGGCCCTGCGGTTCGGGTTGTGTCCTGGGGCTCCTCCCAGGACGTTCACTAAAAAAATCAAGGCAGACAACAACAGCAAAGGGGGCATGATTCTGGGGTACCGCGTCTTTGCTGTCTTCAGAAAAGGAATGCAGCCACCCATTCTGCAATCATCGGATGATTATGAGGACTGCATCATCCAATTGTCTCTGGACCTGGTGGAGAGAACTCTGGGGGGCGGGGAGGGTGATAAAGAGGGAGGGAAAACTGGGAGGCGGCTTAACCCTCAAGCTGAGCTGCCTCTGGCTGCTTATTTAAAAAAAAAAAAAAAAAAAAAAAACTCCAACTTAAAAAAAAAAAAAAAAAAAACCAGCCCTGAGCCGACAGTCCAGAAAAGAAAAAACCTAATTGGGCAAAAAAGAAGAAAAAAAGATTTTAAAAAACCCCTACCACCAACCTTACTTAAAAATTTTAAATGAAAATTAAGATAAGAATAAGGTAATGTTCTTCCATTAATTATTTAGAACACTGATGAAGTTTATTTTTATTTTTTAATGATAATGCTTGACGCTGTTCAGTTTGGGTGAAATGGGCACATTCATCTAGGTTAGGAGCCCTGTAAATTTTGTATAGCTCTTCCAGAAAGCAAACTGGACACATGAATCTGAAGCCAAAAGTCATCCCCAGGCCCTTTGACCCCGTGATTTCCCTTCTAGGAATCTATCCTAATGAAATCTTCCTATAGACAGGAAAAACCATGTGTATATGAAGCATAACAGTAAAAAAAAAAAAAACCTAGCCCAGCAACAAGACTAGTTATATACATGGAATAGCCATTGTATGGAAAATTATGCAATCATTAAAGTGATGTTTACAAGGAACTTTTAAACAACAGATGTAAAATACAGAATTGTATCAATTATGATTGCAACTATGTGAAGGAAAACATGCATAAAAATAAAAGACTGAAATAAATGCACCCAGTTACTGGTGGCATCTGTATTAAGTGGTAGTATTCTGTTGCCTTTTGTCTATTTACCAAAAATTGTGCAACTTGATTATGTTATTTTTTCCTGACAAAAAAAGTTTGTACCAAAACAGACATCATTTCCAGTCCGCTTCTAATGAGACTTTCTATACAGGATTGGTATAGTGAAGTTTCTTTGTGTGTTGGCAAACTTGTTTTAGATGCCCCCTCTCCATGGTGCCCACCATCTCATACTGCTTCCAGAATGCACAGGACCCCCCCAGTGGGGATCTCCCTGAACCCCACACAGCATCCTAACTGCACATCTTCACCTCTATTATTAATTTGTTTTTTTATGCATGCATTTAAAAGAAAAGATAGCTTTATTAATTGCCCACTTTGTGCCAGGCACTAAAGATTCAAATATGAGTGAAATAATAATACTCTTTTCATAAAGGGTTTAACAGTGCAGTGAAGGAAATACACAGGTTAGCAACAATTTACAAAACCTTGTGATAAGTCAATCGCCCAAGATATAAACAAACTACTGTGGGAATAGAAAGGAGGAATCCTCTAAGTCTGCCTGGAGATAAGGAGGGGGGAGCGTCCGGAAAGAGAGAACAGCTTGTGCAAAGGCAAGGACATGGGAGAGAGGTTGTTATATTCTTAAAGCTGTATAAAGGGGATGGACGGAGATAAATCTGGGTAGGCAGGAATGAGATCATGAATGACCCTATATGCCATGTTAAGGAGCTGGACTTTCTCTTGAAGGCAATAGAGAACTACTGCAGGTTTTTAAGTGGGAAGTGACAGAGAGCTGCAGCTTGGAAAAATCACAGAGCAGTGAAAAGCCTGGTTTGGGTAGAAAGCCTGAAGTAGATAGATGAGCCAAGAGGCAAGAGACGCTGACAGAAGTCAGTGTCATTGGGGCTGGAGTTTATGGGTAGAATTGACAGGACTTAGAGAAATCTTTTATTGTAATAGGAAGGATAGCTCCGAAGTTTATAGTCTGGGTGAGTGTGTGATGCTTATTCCCAACAGAGAAGATAATTTGGGACATGGGGACCTAAACCTTTTGACAAGAAGGGAAGTGGTCACATGCAACTTTTCTGAGCTCCCCTTGCCCATGGGGTTTCATGATAACATTCTATATATTATTGGGAGGGGGGAGTGCTTTAAACTCCAAAGATCAGGTAATGTAGTATTGACAGAGAAAGGATAGATAGAAGTTTATCATCCAATAATCTATATAAAAGAGCTCTATTCAAAAACAAACAAAAAAAACCCCTCACTTCTTTTGTTTCCAAAATTCTCTTTTGCCCACTTTCCTAAATGGCCAGAGTCACACATGTCAGAAATAAACACTTGCCTCATAATTAAGTTCAGTAGCAGATAGGATGAGGAGTATTTTTTATGCCTTTTGAACTGAGCTATAAGGCAAAATCTTAGCATACATCTTTATAAAAGTTCCTTCAACTGCAAAGCAATATCTCTTGGCCCCAAAGTGAACACCTAAGCCCAGCCACCAAATTGCATCCACAAAATGACCATCTTAACCAAAGGCACATGCAGAGAACCTAACCACAGTACCCAATTAAGAGCCAGTAATTCCTGATTCACAAAAACAGGTCCAAAATCAATTAGCCAAAGGTCTCATTCTGACATACACAGCCTAGCTCTGGTTTAATTTTTTTACGTGGCTCCCTTTTTTCCCCTTACCCAATTCAAATATTTTGGTACCTGTTTTGGAGTTGCAGCTATTTCTTCTTGCCAAGAGTTACAAGAGCTGGTTATCCAAAGAGTATAGCTGGTTCTTTCACCCAAAAATCAAGATGAAAATCAATCCTTCTTCTTCTCCCCAAATAAGATGAGAACAAATAAGAGAACCTCAAAACAATGTCAGCCAAGAGAGAGAGAGAGGGAGAAGCCTTTGAGAGATGAGTCAGCCTAGATGCTTACAATTCCAAAGAAAATCAAAGGCCTTAGAATAAACCGTTTGTCATTGCCTCCTGCTCAAAGATACAGGGCTAAACTTAAGAGTAATCTTATGCTGCAATTCTGCCAGCAAAATTGACACTGTCTTGCATGCCTTCAACCCTCTCGGGGCACCAGTAGATACCAGACAGAAGCAGAATTAAGAAGGTCAGTGTGCCCAGACAAGAAGCAGATGGGCAGGTTGGGGCGGAGGGACCAGTAACTAGGCTTCAACACTATGAGAGGCACATAACAGATTCTTGAGATTTGAATATCTGTCCTAGGGCATGACTTTCCAAGATGCTCACAAAAGGAGGCTCCTCACAGAGAGCCAGGTGCCAAGAGACCTCTCTTGCTCCAAAGTGTCTTCCCCTTCCCATTCAGCATGCTCTGGCACTGGCCAGAAGTGACCATACCATCAAAAAGGAAGAAGGAAGATGACAGCAAGCCCTCTCAATTTCAGCCTAGAATTCAACACATTTGCAAAAACAATATCCTTAGAAAAATATCTGTAAAGGCCCCTGGGGTCAGAGCTAAATAAGACTGAGTTCAAAGCCAGGCTTTATTACTTCTTAGCTGTGTGACCTTAGGAAAGTTTGTTGAATTCTCTGAACCTCAGTGGCTTCCTCTATAATATGGGGAAATGGTACAGTATCCATTTCAGCAATTGTATAAGAATTGAATAATATATATGTGATATTTAGCATTGGTTTTTAATAAACACATTGATATTCAAGGTTCTTTACTGAGGGCCTGACTTTACCAGAAAGTATCAGGTTTCAAAAGTAATTCCATAAAATTAGAATGTGTATCAATGCATCCATCTGACTTAGTTCAAACTTTACAAAATTTGAGTTAAATTAAAACAGGCAAAAAAGATCTTGGGAGATTGTTGCAAATAGATCTTTCTTCTTCAATCTCCAATGACATCAGGGTCAAGTATTTAAAAAATTATAAAATTTAGAAAAACTAATTGCATAGGTCAAATTTTCAAATGCTACTATTCAGATTAGTAAAATGCTTGTAAGCCTCAAAATTTCTCTACCTTTTAAACCATCTAATTTCACATTGTCACTAGCAAAAGAACACATAATTTCATTTCGATCAGTAAAGGAGCTAGGATATTAGCAGGTACCGAGAGACAGAATTTGAACAAAAAGCAGAGGTACAACCCAATCAACTCTCCAGTAATGTGAAGAGAGGAAACACATGAGTGGCATCAAGCTTGTTCCTCACATCCTCCTGAAATGCACAGCACAGATGGAGAAACAAATTAACGTCAGAAAGGTCACCCCGCTTCGACACTGTGAGGACAGAAATGTTTCAGCTAAGCATAAATCCACAGCCCTCACAATTTGGAGGACTAATTTGCTCCATTGTCCCCATCAAATAGTTAGGGGTGGTACAGGGCTCACTAGTAAACACCTCTGAAAAAAAAAAGACTGCACTGATGCTGTTGTTAGAATCCTAATACATTAGACATTCTATGGCACCATCAGAATTTTGCTTCTAGCCACTAAGAGATCTTTGGAGTTTAAGAAACTGATAGTGTGCAAGGCTGAGTACCCAGAAGATATTGCATCTACGGTATTCAAACATCTACAGGCAGTAACAATGAATAAAGACATCCCCATTAATATATCACAACATGGGAGAGAGATACAGGTCTCTAGATGAAAACATCCGGGCACCAATTTGGTCTGCTGGCACATTACCTCATTCATCCCTGGGCATTAATGAGTTAGCCTTTAAGTTGTTATTCCATAACCTCCATTTCAGCAAAGGCTGCAGTCGTGATGAACAAAATGGCTCATTTTACCCTATTCGGTGTACTGCCCCAAGATAATTAATTCGGGGGCAGCATTCTTCAATACGTGAGTCAGCCCATCACTCCAGAGCAGACGCTCATGAACTGAAGGTAGTACTGTTAAAATACATTCAGTAAAGCTCTGGCATCAAAAAATGTTTCCAGAACTTATTAGAACATTAGAATGGATCAGAGGTAGAAGGGACCCTAGCCATCACCTAGTCCAAAGCTTCCATACTACAGTTCAAAAAACTGAGGCTCAGAGACAGGAGTTTGCCCAAGGCCACACAGCAATTTGACATAAAATCTAGGCAAGAACCCAGTTCTTCTCAGACCTAGGGCTCTTTCCACTGTCTCATGCACCTTTGCTCTTAATAGCTACAAAATAATTAGCTAAATAATGATATCCAAAGAATGGATACATAATCAAAGCCTGATTCGATAAAATAAGGGAGATCATATCCGAAGGCAGACAGCCACCACAAATTACAACCTCTTTTTAAAATAAGGACAGTTGTCATTATATAGAATGTGGGTTGCCCTTTTAAAATTTTATTGACTAAAGAACTCAAGCTCAGAATGGTGAAAGGCAATCTTCATGCTATAAACATCCCAAACAATAGTGTAGACGAGGTAATGCGACATCAAATACAAGACATAGTTGTATTAGATATAGATATTCTCCCTGTTATCTGCAGTATGTGTCAGAGTGCATAATACTGCTAGGATCACAAGCTGTGTCACCCTTTATCTTTTTTTCCCTTTTGGTTGCTACTTCTATTATGTTGTGGTAGAAAAAGTAAAAAAAGAAAATATGATGTTCCATCAATAGGAGGTAACTTTTTCTAATGTTTAATTTTTCTTGTGCTTTTCACGTTCTCAAAAGTTTTCCATGTGTCTGTTATTTTCAGACCCTAGCACACAGTAGGTGTTCAATGTGTTTGTTGGGTGAATCACAGGATTATAAATTCTGACAGTTTTGAGAGAACATAAAGGTCTTGTAATTAAAACTGCTATTCGTGACTCATGGATAAATGAATCATGCCATTTTATTCTCACAACAACCCCTGGGAACGAGGTAGGTTTGGTATTATGTTTCCCATTTTACAGATAACAACAAACTAGGACTCCGGAGAGGTTGTAACTTACCTGAAGTTGCACTAACATACCATGGAAGGATATGATGTGGAAACTAGCCTATCTCCGGACCTGGTCTTGCCCTCCCCACCAAAACACGGCATTTCTTGGTTTACATCACCAACATTTGCTGCCTGGAACTGGAATGACCTGAGTCAAGATTTCCTTTCCTAAAGAGATGGCTAGATTTTGAGGTCTTTCTTTATACACACTATTCTTGGGAAATGGGAATGAAAGGAGGTGATTGATAGACAGGATAAATAGATAGAGATAAATGATGATAGAGATATATGGTTTTGAAAAACACTATTATGAAAGGTAGAGAAAAAGAATGGAGAGAAAATCATCAAAAGTGCTCTGTATTCCACCCATCACATCTCTTGCCTCAGCCCACTCCCCAAACTGACAGTATGGAATTCTGAAAAGGGCCTGAGATATGGGCTAGAACTCGGGCTCAAATTCCAGCCTTACCACATGTAAGTTTGCACACTCACCAACCAAGTGACCCAGAGCTAATTTTCAAACTTTTATGAGCCTCAGTCCCATTACCTTACCAAATAAAAATCATGGTACCTATTAGGTGCGGCTGTAGTAAAAATTAAATAAAAGACAGGATGAAATGAAAGAATCCTCCAAAGGGTCAGTGCTGAACCAAGGTAGGGAACGGCACCCCCCACAAATATCTGAGTCAAATTTGAAAGGAAGACTGACAGAAGTACTGCTATATGGGATGAAGCAGTGTTCCCACTGAAGAATGCCCTTGTACCATCCATTGAGGGGTGAAAGTGGGTACCATACCCTGTCAGCAGATAGCTCACTTTCACAGGGGATGAGTTCAACTGTTTCTTCACTGGGTCTTGCGTGATCAGAAATATAAGGTAGCTAACTGTGGGGGATGGGGATCAGTCTAGGCTCTGAAACAGAGAAAAAAAAGTTAACTGGCTCACAAAAGGGATTCAGTCCATACCTTTTGTTCCTTCAGCACAGTGTGTAAGCCATCCATGCTAGAGACGGTGGAGGAAAAGGGGGAGCCATCTGAACTGGAAAGTCTCAGTTCCTGCCTTTGGGATCTTATAGCCTAGCTGCAGGTCACATACACATCAAGAGTCTGAAGGACTATCAAGCAAAGTCCAGGGGTCTAACATCACCCTTCCCTGCCCTACTGAAATACATTTCCTCCCCTTTATTCCTTTAAGGAGTATTAAGAATTGACCATTTCTTTAGGTCCACCAGCAGTGACCAGACTCTTTCAGCTGTAGGTTGTTAATATGCATTCAGTAAACTCTGATTCATTTTTCCCATCTTCTCAACTCCCCTGGCCCCAAGCCCCCTTCTTTAAGACATATCCCCCCCCCCAAAAAAGACATATTCCCTTTCAGACACACACATTCCTTCTCACAAACATCCATACACACACACACATCCTCCTGTGTTCTCACATACACACACACACACACACACACACACACACACACACACGGGATAGACTTCCCCAGTGTATTTGCTACAACAGAAGGAAGGAGGGAAATGAGATTCTGAATTAAAGAGAGAACCATCCAACATTTGCCCCTCTAGACCACAGCTGGGGCTCCAACCAGTGGACATGAGAGAGGAAAGAACATGGGGACAATTCCTCAAACCATTTGGACAGAGAGAGCTGTCAAGGAAACCTTAGAATAAAGTTGTTTTCCAAATACGTGCTGAGAACTCTCTCTCTTCCACCTTTGTTCCCCACCCCCACCTGCTTCCCTCCTCCTTTGTATCTCCCCCAAGAAGCATTCAATTTTCTGCATTTTCTTTTTCAAAATCCTGAGTGGCTGTCATAGGGAATTGAGGCTGTGGGAGATGTTTTTCTGATAGTTTTCATGATGGGAATGGTATTTTAAAACTACACTTAAATAATCGTGTTTTAAAAAATACCAGTGTCTGTCTAACTACCTGTATCTATCCTCCTTCAAAAATTAGACCACTGTCTTGGCCTACGATGAGGTGAGAAAAACCCTTAGACCAGGAGTCAGGCGATCTGCCTAGTTAGCAAAGCAGCTGAGTGGCCTTGGGCAAGTCTGTGAGCATCCCCAAGCCCCAAACACAAGCAGTACCATTTATTTATTATTATCTGGCTTATCAGAGAACACGGTGGCTACACAGTCCTCACGTCTGCCGTGTCCTTGATTCTTGTACAGGACTCAGCCGCCTCCAGGACAGAGAGTCACGCTGGCGCTGTCCTCAGCTGGAGAGAGAACCCTGCCCCTCTGCAGGTTTCTCTGCACCAGAGTAGGGAGAGGATAGAAGCGGGTCTCCCTTTCCCTCCCTAATGAAGTCGCAGTCCCGCAATCAGCCCGGGACCCAGAGCTAGGTGACCGCGGATGGGGGGTGGGGTGGGGTGGAGACCGGCTGCCGGGGAGGGGGACAGGAGCCGGCCGGCCCTGACTTTGCTCCCTCCCCTCGAAGGCATGTCCCGGGCTACAGGTTGTCGCTGCAGCGCGCGGTCAGGCGGGACTGCGCCCCGCGCGTCTCGCCCCTAAGTGGCTCAAGAGCGCGCAGAACCTGCAAAGTTAAACAAAGCCCCGCCGCGCGCAAAAAATCACTCCTGCTGCTTGCCGCTGCCGTGAATTGGAAAAATGCAATCTTTCTTGCGTGCTCCACGTTGGAGCCTCTGAACGCGCAACGCTGGGCACCTTGTCCAGCACCCGCAGGCTTCCTCTCCCTCCCGCACGTCCGGCCTCCGCCCGGAGTGTCCTCACCTCCCACGCAGCCCCTCGGGTGCACTCAGGCCCCTGGAGCCCTGCCCCTGCACTACCTCTTGGCGACTCTCCTGGTCCGGCCACGGAATAAATGGCTGCGTGAGCCGCTGGTCAGTCCTGCGGCGCGACTACGACCCGTCCTGGGACAAGCTGCAGGCTCGGCGGAGAGCTTAGCTCTACGGCTCAGATTCCCCCGCGCTCTCTCTGAAGCTCCTGCGGTGGGGCAGGGGCTGATTCATAGCAATTTTCTACGCAGCAGCCAACTCAGTGCCTTACGCATATCTGTTTGCTAAATTCCCTGGGCTACTCCCACTCTTTCTCACCGTACCCCTCAATCATCTCTCACTTTATTCAAAGCTGATTTCCCTGTCAAGATTCAGCCTAACAGTCCCTTCCTCTGAGGGCTCCCTTTCTCTTCCCCTGGCCGTGGCACTCTATCTCACATTATAGGGCACATTAAGGCACAAGTGGAGGTTCAGATGGCTAAGAAACTCACCAAAGGTCATTGAGCTAATTAGTGGCCAAGCTAAGAGGAAGGCCCAGAATTCCTGGAACCCAGCTCAGAATGCGTGTTATTACCCCTCATCACTTCCACTTCCCCTCTGCCCTGACGTCTATGGCATTGAAGGGCAGGTGGTATCCCTTTGGACACAAGGAACAACGCCCAGAGCCTCCTTGCCTCACTCTTCTGACTCCCTGTTTGCCATCTCATCCAGAGCCTCTGCTCTTCCAAATTCAGAGACAAAAAAGATCCTTTTGTTCAGAGTTCAATAAACAGCAAGAAAAATAAATAAATGAATAAACAGCAAGAGCAAGCAGAATTCTTCCACCCATCTGGATGAGAATGGTTTCAGTAATCCCCTTCTCAACACACACAGAGTCTATCTTCTTGGCATCTGGAGCAGTCAGAAGGCCATTCACACCTGCCCAAACCATCTTACCTTCTAATATTACTTCCAAAAAATGCCTTGTTTTAATCTGCAGTCCAACAAACATATATTCAGATCACTATTCATCCAAGCAAAAATGTATTATTCACAAGCACTAAATATTCTCATCTGACGCAACAAGGGCAATATGGGGTTATGAAGGCAAGATCTCAAGTGGGGAGAATTTCAAATACACAATTACACCCCCTCCCAGTTGAATTTTCTCCTCTCCTGGATGAAGCAAATGGATGGAGAGAGTTGTTGACAGAGGGACTGGATGGAAAAGAAAGAGGAGAAGGAAATCAAGAATGCCAGAGGCTGGATGAGCCTAGAGAGAGGGAAGGAGACAGAGCAGAGTCGAGGCAGAGGAGAGGAGGAAGGAAGGGGAGGGGAGAGGATAAACATCCATAGGTGCTGGGGCAGCTCTGGAAGACATGAACTTATTCCCCAAAGGCTCGGAGGTGTGGCTCTTGGATCTGGATTGGAAATGAGATCCAGAAGCCCAGTGGCAAGTCTCTTTTAAGCCCTAGCAAAGGAAGAGAGCTTCTGGCTCTCGAAGCAGCCTTGGCGGCACTCTTTTCGCTTTAAGTACCACCTCAGCACCAGCAATACCAAAAAGGCGCCCTCTTCCCCTGCTCCTCTTTCTTACCACCCCCCCCTCAGGAATTAAATCAATCTTACCCAACACAGCAGTGTAATTTAAATGCTCAGGGTGGTTTTCCCTTCCCTGGAAGGAGAGGATCTCTCCCTCTCCTGCTGAAAATGGGCTGGGTACTGCCCCTTTATACATTCTAGAGCACCAGATGAGGAGAGGGGGAGAAAGGGAGGGAGCAGCAGTTTGGAGCTGGTCCAATCTGTCCTTGGCATCCTCTTTCTCCTCTTGGTCTTTTTCTGCAGCCCCTCCTTCTGGCCCTGGCAGCTCTGCTCCCCTTCCTCACTACAGCAGCATCCCGTAGCCAGATCCCCCACCCTCAGGATAAGGGACGGACAGTGGGGTGCAACTTGCGGGTGATGCTTGCTTTCCCATGTGAGATCTTATGCTGATAAGCCAGGGAAAGATCTGAGTTGGGGGTAGGTGGGTGTCATAGAAGATGAAAAGAGAAACCCACCTAGGTAACCAACTGCCTATAAAGCAACACACGTTGGCATTAGGGGCAGCCGAGAGACATAATCTGAACCTGAGTGCATACGGAGCCAATTCAGGCAGAGGACTGACAGATAACTGGCTTGAGCTACCATGATTACCTTGGTAACATAAATACATAGAGATGGCATGATGTATTAGAAAGCAGACGATTGAGTATCACCTGGCCTCAGTGTTGTCAACTGCAAAATGGGATAAATGCTCACTGTATAGCATTACAGAGAAGACTGTGTGGAAATAACATTGCCAAAATACTTAGCACAGGGCCTGAAGCAGAGCCCTTTTCCCCCTTAACTTCCTTCTGGTGTTGAGAACAGGAAGGAAAAGGACTTGCTCAAGGTCACGCAGCAAGTAACCGAGTCAGAATTAGAAACCAGGTCTCCCAGACATCCCCCAGAAAGGATGCTTTCCACTCCACTTTCTCTGCTAAGAAGCTAGGCAGCCATCTTTGGGACTGGGGGGAGGGGGAGGGAAGTGTGGAGGTTAGGAGCTGACTATGCTTAATGTACAGACATTCTACCACTGGGTCCCAGCTTCAACGGCTCACCTTTCTGCTTTATCCTCCTGATCATCACTCAGGTAACATCCCCTTTCCATCTTGGACTAATTCATCACCACTTTAGCGCCACCTCTGCGGCCCAACTCTGAGACAGTGACTCACCTTTTAGCTGGCCAGGGCCTCTGACCTCCAGGAAAGCAGCTTTCTTCTTAATGGACTGCAGAAGCCTTGGCCACAGTGAGACAACAATCCCCCCCCTTCTGGAGAATTTGAGGGATGGAGGGCTTTGAGGAGGAGTGGAATAGCACTCTGTTTAAAAGCCACTGTTCTCCACCCTCACAGTGCCTGGGGTGCTGCTACTGGATTCCTCTCTCTAGGCTCCTAACGATAACCCCTCTGTACCCTTAAGTCTAGGTGTTTCCAAGGGATTCCACCCAGGGCCTCATTTGCCGCATGTCTACACCTTCTGCTCTAGCTGGCACTGTGCTAGGCACTGGCGAGGCATAAGTTAAGAGAAGGTGTCCCTGGCATCCAGGGAGTGTTCACTACCGTTAAAAAAATAAAATCAGGTGGCAACTTGGAAAGGGGGAGAAGAATTCAGGGTGGGGGTGGGAATGAATCAGGAAGTTCCTTTGAGAGGTGAGGTGAGGGGCAGAGTGGTGGTGAATTGAAATGTCTTGTGGCTAGTGAATGGCACCACTAAAATCACTGCTGCGGGTGTTTCCCTTCAACAAAGCACGTTGCTTAAGTACTTGAATGCTACTGTCTAGCCTCTGGCTTAGAGGCAATACCTGGTGGCCATTTCTTCAGCCTCTGATCCCCCTCTTCCCTAATCTCCCAAATCTTTATCTTTACTGAGGGTGAGGGAGAGGGAATGGACATCCTTGGGATCTTAACTGGAATAAGCATTTTGCATGTATTTCCTCCTTTAAATTTCACAACCAACCTGCAGCCTAAGCCAGGGAATCAACTGCAAAGTGGCAGAGTGGGGATTCGAACCTATGCAGACTCTGAAGCTTGTGCACTTCGCACCGCCAGGCGCTTTACACAATGCGCCGCCTCAGGCGGAAGTCCTCTTTCTCCTTCTCCTCGCCGACACCCGCGGTCCATCTCTACAGAAAGGAGGCAGGCGGAGGACAGGAGCCAGATGGTCATCTGGCCGCGGAACATTCTGGAGTGACCTTTGTAGTTCGCTATAGTGGGAGGGGACCTCAGAGTTTCCGGCGATGGCTATGTTGCCCGAAGGGCAAAGCACCCTCGGCGACTCTACCGCCCCCTGCCGCCGGTGGCTCCCCGGCCGAGGCGGCTGTCCTCCGGAGGGCTTGTGTGCCAGAAAAAAAGCTCACCGCCTGCCCAAGAGGGGTCGGCGCTGGTGCTGGGCTGCAGACAGCCCTGCCAAATTTGGTGACAAAAGGCGCCCTACTGTGTGTCCAACGCGGTGTCGGTGATTCCTAATAGCCATCGCCTTTTATGTGAAAATTAGTGGCTTTGCAAAATAGTGAGGTCTCTAGGAAAAGACGTCTTCAAACTAGATTAGAACGAATTTCGCAAAAAGCTTGTCTGCAGGTCTAAACTCCTTACTTCTTGAAACCAATAAAGCTTTCCACCCCCAACAGTTGATCACGCTCCCTGGAGGGAGAGGAAGCGGCACCCCCCTCCCCCTCCCCACCCCGCCCCCACCCCCACCCCCACCCCCGGTCGCGGGGAGCTGGGGTCTAAGCAGCGATGGGATCTGGGAGGGGGGCTGCTGCGGGGAGGAGCCTCCGGCAGGGTCGACCAACGCAGAATCAGGGTCTCCGCGGAGCTCACGTGCCCTCCGCCAGCCGGCGGGTTCCCCGGGCCTTCCAGTTTTCCCGGGTTCCGACTGGACCCCATCTGGACCAACTCACTCACTCCCTTTGCTTGGGGATGGGGAACAGGCGGGCTAATGGGGACGACACCCAGGTCAAAGGGAAAAGAGCCTCTGTGGCCGCAGCGCCTCGCCCGCCCATCCCCCCTCCTTCCTCCCCCTCCTCCCATCCTCGCCCCCTTCTCTTCCGCCCGGAGGGAAGGAGGGGGCGGGCTGTGTGTGTATGTATGTATGCATGTACGCGTGTGTGTGCGCGCGCAAGTGCGGCTCGCCTGTGTGTGAGTTCCGTGTGTGGCTGGGTGTGGGATGTGTGTTGCATGCTTTAGTTCGAGTGCTGAGTGTGAAGTGGGTCTGCTTTGAGCTCCGATTTGGAGCGTGTGTTTGTGTGTGCCCGTTTGTAGGTTGTACGTTTCCGCCTGGTTGGAGTGGGACTGTGTGGGTGCGGTCTGGATGTGGGTGTGTTCGATGTGTGCTTCTGCCGGGGTCTGTGTTCGTGCTGTAGTGTATATGTGTGTGCAGGGTGTGCATGTTTGTGTGCCCGGAGAAGCTTGTGTGCATGTGTTTGTCTGGTGTGTGTTTACCCTTAGCTGTGTTGGGTCAAGATGGGTTTCCGGGCGGTGATTGTTGTGGTGTGTAGTGTGTGTTTGTGAGCAAGGTGTCTTTATATGTGAGCTTACTTAAGGCGTGTGTGTTCAAAGGTTGTGTCAGGGTGCACTCTGTGTGTGTGTGTGTGTGTGTGAGTGTGAAGTGCTCTTGTGTGTGGTGGGGACGCCTGCAGCCAATGTCTGTGCTAGGATGGAGGGCTGAAGACCCGCTGTGTGTGTGTCTTGGAGGGGGGTCGCCGTGTGGTTTTCACAGGTGTAGTGTGTGAGAGCATGGGGTTGTCTAAAGAGCGCAAGTGACTGTGTGCTTGATGGTTTTTGTTTTTTAATTGGGGGTGGAGGGGGACTTTGCTCCAGGATTGGGACGAAGAAGGAGCTAGGGGCCCGCGACTTCGGCAGAGTCGCCTCGTGCCCCGAATTGCCGGGTCTGGGTCCGACGACCCCCCGCGGTGCGCACCAGGCCCCCCGGGGGGCTGGGTGTGAGCTTACCTGCCTGCCCAGAGGAGAGAAGAGGAGGGCGCCGCCCAGGATTGGCCAGGTAGGGCGCCTAAGGCGCAGTGCAGGGGCTGGTGGGAGTAAACTGAAGAGATTCTTGGTCACTCATCCCCTCCCCCGCCCCCCAGGAGATCCCAGTTCCTGCCCAGCAAAGCCCAGCTATTTGCTCAAGGCCTGGCTGTTTCACAGTTCTTTGGCTTTGTGTGGGCACCTACGGTTGCCTGGAATCCCTTTCCCCCTGGACCTCCTGACAAACTCCTACTTATTTTTTAAGAACTCACTTAGGAGTCACAGAACTTTCTCTGCTTTTCTGTAGCCCTCCCTCCCAGTTGAGGGCTCCCTCCTTTGAGCCATCATAGTTGCTCTCTTCATACTTCTCATGATAGCATCATACATAACTGCAGTTATTTGTCTCTCCTTTTAAACTTTGGGCTTCTGTAGTAAATGCCTGGTATATGGTACAAATAATAATAGTCATCATGATCATGATCATTATGTTACTGTTTATTAAGTACTTATTGTATACCAGGCAGTATGCCTGCATTGTCTGGAGTCTTCACAATGACCTCGTGAGGTAATAGAGCTATGACTTAATCACTGTTTTGCACATTATACATCAAACTCAGAGTAGTTAAGTAACTTCTCCAGGGTCACACAGCCAGTGGGAGGTAGAGGTGATATTTGAATCCAGGTTTGCCTAGCTCCCTAAACCTTTCTTCTTTTCCAAGCAGCTTCACCAAGAATCCCTCATTTCTGCTAGGCATTGAGGTCTCTATCAAACAGTATCACTTCCCAACAAATCTTTCTTTTGAGCTTACTGACAGCACCAAGAGTGCTCAGCATGATTATTTTCATTGTCTCTGAGACAGCTGATAGCTTCTCCACCATACCTGCTTTGTTGATACCTCAAAATCTTTTAATTACTCTAGGCTCATAAGCACCGCTCAGGCTCCAGTTCTGGGAGCTCTCCTTAGGCTGGTGCTGAAAGAAAGAGCAGAGAAGGAGCACTTTCTAGCCATAGGGTCAGGGGAGTTGAGCATGGATGGGAATGGGGGTGAGGGGTCAGGATGGAGTAAGTGAATGATTTCACAGCTCCCCCTGACCCATTTTTATGGCACTACCACCAGAAATTGATATGTAGTAAATTTCAAGCAGACCAGTCATCTCCATATCAAACTACACACAGAAAAATAAGAGCCCTCCCCAATAGATTTTTGAATGGGCCCCCTTTTGTATTATTCATGTTTGGGGGACCACTGTGCCTACCTAGTGGGGTTCCTGCTGCCCTGATCCCTTCCAAGCAGTCTTATCTGAGAATTTCAAATTAAAACAATACATCGCATTTTTTTTTTTGGAACGCATTTATTGGGGGGAGAGGGGGGTTGGCTCCATCACAGCTAAAGGGCCGCTGGAAGAACAGATTTCCAGCTCAGCCCCCAGGGAACCAGCCTAGACTGCAGCAAAGAGGTCAGGGGGTGGATAGAGAGGGACAATTCAACAGTGGTGAGTCACTTTGCCACTTTTCAGGGGGGAAAGCAGAAAGCAAGAAGCACGATTTAAATTGCCACTGTTATTATTGTGCCCTTTCAACTGGCACAAATGAGCCTGGTGTGCAGACGAGAAGCAGCTGTAAGATCCATAAAGCTTCCCCGCCAGCTGGGCCTGGGTCAGCACCTCATCCTGGGTGGGCAAGAGAAGCATTGCCTCAACGACTACATAGCCAGAAAGTGTTGTGTTTTGTTTTTGTTTTTAAGTGCAGTGGGGAAAGTGGTTCTAGAGAAGTCAAAGTCCCACAGGGCACAGCCTAGCTGAAGCCCCTTGCTGAAGTCTGTCCAGGAAGTTCATGCAAACTTTGGTGTCTTCCAGCATCTGGTCTCAGGCCGGTGGCTTTCCTGCTGCTGCGGGGGCCAGCCTGCTACCTCCTCACCCTCCTCTGAATATAGCAAGTCCACTTCCTCACTGCCATCCTGCGAGGCTTCTGCCTCCCACCCCTACACACAGACCACTCAACCACAGGACCACCTATATAAATTCTGTTGTCTGAGTCCCACCTGAATTCATGAAGACTGTCTGGTTCACTCCAGTCCAGTACTCTTACCTGTGAAATGGGGGACAAGCTTCACCTTTAAAGAAGCCGAAAGCTCCAAGGCTCTAACTCCAAAGATGCACTTCTAGGCTGCATAACCCACATAAATGGTGGGTTAGGAGGGGCTACCAGGACCCTTGTCAACATTGCCACCACCAGGGGGTAGACACACACACACACACACGCACACACATGCACGCATGCACACACACTTCCCTTGGAGCTTAAAATCCCCACTATAAGTCTCTCTCTCTCTCTCTCTGGAGTTCATAACAGGAGGATTATACGAGGAATTGCAAAGGTGGAAAAAATGCTTTAACAACCTCCGTTACTGCCAAATGTAAACAGAAATTTGCTTGTTTTCACTCTAAAAACAAGAACCCATATGGGCAAGGCACCAAAACGGGAATTGTATCGAAGAGAAAGATCTTGGTTTTCCCAAGAAAATGTGAGTAAAACCCTTAAAGATAAGGACCTTCAGACAGCTTTGAGTTTGTATCCCAGCTCCATCACTTACTTGCTGTGTGATCTTGGGAAGGTTACTTCATCTCTCTGAACCTCAGTTTTCTCATCTGTAGATTGGAGATGTTAACACCTGCCTTAGACATGCTCAGATGACTGAAGGAGGTAAAATATGGAAAGTGTCAGCCAGATGTCTAACACATCTAGTAAATGTTCAAGAAAAGGATAATTCCCTCTCTTGCTTAAGTCACCCCCCACCCACATAGCCCAAAGTGTCCCAACTGGGGTGTTCAGGGACTGAAGCTGACTGACTAAGCTGCCAATTTTCCTCATTACTGGTGTGTCTGACACTCTTGAAATAGCCCCTCTTCTTTTAGGGTGATGTTTTGATCAGCCTAATGCAGCCCGGAAGAACTGGACCCTAAGTCCAATTCTCACTCTGCAGTTTCTCCTGGCAGTGTTAATGAGACCAAGGTTTCAGATGTAATATTCCATATAGGAAAGTTTCCAACTACATGCTCAGCATTTACACTTTTTCCCATCCCAGCTATGGACTGCGCTTCCCAGCCCTCACATCAGAGCCAGTCCTGACCTCGTCTCTTAAATGTGTGCCATTGTACCCCAGAGAAAGACAGGGTGAATATTCCCTGGCTAAACTGCCCCCACGACTTCCGTTATGTTTTTTGTTTTGTTTTCTGAACGCTAAACTAGAAATTAGGAGGGGCTCCCAAGGCCACCGTTTTTCTAGCAGCCACCAACGTTGGGGGGGGGGTAGATGAGGGGAGAGATGATGTTTCTCTGAAATATACTTTGCAACACCTAAAATACTGTTCCAGTTAGTTGTTATCTAACCGTTCTCAGTGAAAGGAAAGTAAAACCTACCCTTTGGTAAAGTATAAGAGAGGACCCCAATCAGGGCCCTTTCCTCTCTGATGCTATTGCCTCCCTCTAGAGACAAAAACAAGTCACTACAAGCTGAAGCTGCATCTGGGCAGAGTGGGGGTTGGAGGTACGAGTGGAGGTTAAGAAGTTGAGGGGAGGGGGTGGATATAATCCCATGGAGGGATAAAGAGGCTACAGGGTATTGAGATTTATGGCAGAAAAGCTCTGAGCGGCCAGGCTCCAGGTGCTCTCAGCCTCTGGAAGATGCCTTCGATTCCTCCCTCTTCTTCACCTCTCGTATTCATCCTGCATGCTACCCCTCACAGACCCTAGACTCCACCATGTGAGATAATCTATTAGTGAGTCCCTCTGAGGATTTAGGAATTTAAGCTTTTCTCTAGTTCCTATCCCTCTCTGCTTCTGAGGAGGTCCTGTAGCCCCTGCTTTGCAGAGAAAAGTGGGAGGGGTAATAGGGGTCAGCTACACCGTACAGAGAATTGCTGGATCAGGGGTTCGAGAGCGGCCCCGGCCATTTAATAATCATCGCTGAGTGCAAGGGCCTCCCGGTTACTGGGTAGCAGGTGCCTGTCCCGAGGAAGCTGTGTGGGGTTTTTCAAGAACTGTATCTGAGACATGACAGTAGCTGCCAAGGCTCATCAAACATGCCATCTACCTACTTCTGCTGATACATGTGAGAGCAAATGATACTGCCAGAAGGAAACAGAAATCGTTTCCTAGTGACTCAGAGCCCCAGCAATAAGAACACAGGTGGTGTTTGCATTGCATCTTTCCAGTTGAAATGTGCACCTTTTCATAGAAAGGAATCTATAAGTAATCAAGCAGATCAAAGACCAGAATTTGGACTCTGGGCAAGGAAACATCATCATCATATTGACCACCTAGTAAATGTCTTGCTTCTGTACCAGCATAGTAATGGAAGCTTTGCCAATGTTATTTCTTTTAATCTCATGCAGGCTTTGAAATCAGATGGAAAGGAGCTGTGGTCCTTGCTCAGCTATTGTGTGGCAGTGAGCAAGTTACTAAACCTCTCTGAGTTTTTGTTTTACAGTGAAGATGGTAATACCTCAAAGAGTTG
This sequence comes from Cervus canadensis, assembly GCF_019320065.1. Lineage (NCBI taxonomy): Eukaryota > Metazoa > Chordata > Mammalia > Artiodactyla > Cervidae > Cervus > Cervus canadensis. The sequence goes on from NC_057419.1 coordinate 118,101,439, forward strand.
TTATGAAAGTTAAATGGGATCATTTGTGTAAGATGACTGGTACACAGCAAATATTTGGAGAAGGATATAAAACACATCTTTTGACACCTGAACCATAGAAGGCACTTAATAATGATATCGCCAATAACAATAATACAACTATTATCAAATAGTTATTAAAAATAATAACTATTACTATTTATAACTTGAAAATGTAGGCATTATTACATTATTTTAAGAGAAGTTAAGACATGCTCATTGCAAGACTATGAAAGCAGGGCAAGACTATGAAAGCAGGTCTGGGATTCAAGCGCATTCTGCCTTTTCCCACCCTGTATTAAGGGACATTTCATGATCATTGGGAAGATCACATTTGGCTGACCTGATTTAGTCATTACATTTACACTAGAATTTGAAGGAAAAATATCCCTTAGATTAAACTACGTATAGTGGGATTCTAGATAATAATTATTGTATGGACTATTGTATGGACTATATTCTATGGACTATTCTATGGACTATTTACATTCAACTAGCATTTTAAGAATCTCTTTAAAATATAAGAATAATTTAAGAACAAACTCAATAAAAATTTTGGGAAGCAGAGAAAAAAGAACTATTATCCTATCAACTTAATAGGGTCTCTTACTTGACCTCGTTGCTGAATTTTCTTCCAGTCTTTTTAAAAATGCATATTTGACACATTAAATCATACCATTTTCCATGTTGCTACATCTTTGTCATAAACAGCATTTTTATGGGTGTAGACTAGTCTAACAAGTGGAGATGTCATATATTTTATTTAACCATTCCCCTACAGGTGGAAATTTAGGCTGTCTTGGTTGATAAGTTGGAAAAAGGAATGACGTTGCATTCACTGCTGCCATCATCACCCTCAGGGACCTGGTATCCTGCTCCATCAATGCCCAATATGCTGTCATTTGATATTTAAGCTTGATGAATGTCAGCTCTACTGCTGGAGCCTGAGATACACTTGCAAGAGTATCATTTTCTGCCGGTTTTCATCACACAGATGCTGCATGTTATACTATGATGGGTAAAGCGTGGCCTAACCTAGGAACCTAAGCTCTGGAGTGTCACATTTTTTTTCCTTTGGAGAAATGTCTTTTGAGGTGCAAACAAATGATTTTCAAAGGCACTTCAGGAAGTCTTGCCATTGGTGGATGGGGGTGCTCGTCCAATGCCATGATCAGAGAAGCGGGGCGTCTCATTGGCAAACTTGCCCCCGCTCTGGGAAGTAATCCTGTGCAGTGCAACCAGGCCTGGTCTCAGTGCAACGATTGGGTCCCATCCCCCAGAAAAGATCAAATTTGTATGTAAAGTGGGCCCTAGGGTCCTTTCAGCTTTAGAGTTTTGGCTGCTTTACAGAAGTCCAATTGTCTGAGGCTAAATCCAATGCCAGGAGGGAACTGGGGACAGAATTTCAAGTGGGTCAATTGTGCTGTCCCTTTCCCTGGGAAAGAAGTCCTTTCTAGGTCCCCATTCTTTCCACACCTAATTGATGCTTCTCCCAGATGTCTTCATATGGTCATTGATTGCCCATCGCCACCCTCAAAAGATTGCTCTGACATAACCAACAATGTCCCAACCAAGAGGTGGTTGGGTGGGTAAAGGAACATTGAGAATGCTTCCCCTAGTCTTCCCAGTCATCAGTCAGCTACTCCCTCCCTCTGACTCCTGAGGATTTCTGGAAGGCATTTGAGAGGAGCCGCCAAGGGCAGCTGGAGCCCTAGAGAATCTCGGTAGTTACCACAAAGTTACACTGAAGTGAATCAGTTCTTACCTGGCCAAAAAACTGTACCCCAAAACCAATTACTTATTTCAAAATGATGTTCTATGACTTAAGTGAGATCACATATGGAAAGGACTGAGGCTGGGGCCCAGCATCTGGGTAGCACTTCACATATATTAGCGGCTTTGTACAAGTAATAGAACTGGTGTAGGCAGTGGTGTATCCCACTGGCATATGTAGGGGGACAGGTCTCATCAGATTGGAAATGCAGTAGCAAATATATGTCAGACAACTATAGAATGCAGACTCTGAAAAGAACTTGAGTTCACTTTTTTCTTCAGGTGAAGAAAGTATTTCCAATATAAATAAGCAATTTGTGTGAACTATGTGGCCTGTACAAGGGATTTGTGTGTGGCATGTGCATGTGTGATGTGGTTATGTTGTGTGTGAAAAGTATGTGATGCATGTGAATTATGTGTGCACTGGTGACATTGTAGGTGGGAATGTGTACATATGTGTGTGTTTATGGCTACGTGTCTGTGTACCATGAGTGCGAACCTGGTCTTCCAACAGAGGGAAAGTCAACCATCCAGGACTATATTTACAGGGACACAGCTGGAAATCCTCTTTATGTCAGGTCATTGGGCATTCGCAACTTGGAGCACGTTCAAAGAAGAGCAGCTAGATGTGGGTAGGAGCCTTGTAGCCGTGTCACGTGTTAAACAGATGAAGGAACTGGGGAGGTTTGGTCTGGATGAAAACAGGGGTGAGTCGGGGTGGGGAACGCAGAGGGTTGGCCCTGTTCTCTGGGAAGGATCATGAAGGTCAGCACCAGAGCCAGAAAAAGAGATTTGGGTTCAGCTTAAGGAAAAAGCTTCTAATTCTAATAGAAATGACTGTCTTTAGTTGGGAATGGGCTACTTGTGTGATACTGACCCTCTTCCCAATGGGGTTATTCATAAAGGAGACTTCATATCCTTGATCTCATTGGAGTCACAGCTTTCAGGCCAGGCAGGAGTGGAATGGTTCATTCCATCCCCTGTTCAAGGGTAGGGTGTTTGAGCTGAAAGGCCTTAAAAGGCATCTTATAAAACTCCCTTATAATTATTTTTGTCTTCTATATACCAGGATCACATAAACTAGAAAAAAAATATACAGAACAAAAAATGAAACTCTCTGTGTGTATGCAGATCTTTCTTTCTCAGAGAACGTGTGGCCTGCCAGAGACTGCACTTAAACTTGCTAAGCATGCTGCAGCCCCCTAGTAGTAGGTCAGAGTTTTGGGATGGTTCTCAGCAGGGTGCTCTGGCTGGCAAAGACTAAAAACCGGTTTCTGCAGCATTAAACTGCCTAGGCCCCTCCTCTCTCTGCCTCCCCTCCCCTCCCTGTGAGGGGGCAGAGGAAAGAGGAGACAACCCCAGGTTTGGTCTATGGCTGGTGACCAATGACGCACTCTCACCAATATAGATTTTGGAGGTGGAGACTATGGAAAAACAGGTGGCAGTGGGGGCAGGTGGCAGCCTAGAGGGGGTGGGGCCTACCAAGGGAGCTGAAGGACAGTGTGGGTGGGGGTCCTGGGAAATCGCAAAAAGAAAATACAAGTCTCCTGAAACTTAAGGAGGAAAAAAAAATAAATGAGTCTCCTAAATGTACTTTATAGAAGCAATTCCCAGGAAAGGCCACCCACATAGCACCCTAGCCCTGGGATCTTTTGTACACCTATGCCCTCAACTCCACAGGGATAGGGAAAACAGCACTGATCTCCAAGTACCCATGGGAAGACCCAGACTAAAGACCCCAGGCCTCTGCCATTGGGCAGTTTGGGGCAGTGGGCAGTTGACGGAGCCCCTGCAGAAACAGATTGACTGCCAACTCCTTGTGTGACCTTGGGCAGGCCTTTGCCATCTCTGGCCTTCAGTGTCACCATCTCTTAAATAAAGGGGCTGAATGTGATGATCTTAAGGGGCCCCTGTCGATATTCTGTAGTTAAGGCTGGCACATGGGGGACAGGCTTCAAAGCAAAAGGAACCCCGCCCCCTCCCCCACCTCCATCTTCAGGGTTCGCGGGCCTGAGCTGCCGGGCCGGGGGCATTCATCCTGGGGCCTGTAAGGCCCTTAGGTTTCGGGACTCTTGCTCCTAAGTGTCTGGCCCCGACGCTCTAGCTGTCCCCGAGGACGGCTGAGCCAGCGACTCCGCCCCCGCGCTCGCCCCGCGTCCCGCCGAGCCATTAGCGCGATTGCTCGCTGTTCCCGGCAAAGCCGGTGATTTATGCGGGGCCTCGACGGGGCAGTCCTCGAGCCAGGAACAATTAGCTAAAAGCCCTCAGGAAGGGAGGCGAAGGGGCGGCGATCCAAGCCCCAGGGCGCCCGGCCGGGGCGGCAGCCGCCGGCAGCGCCCCGGCCGAGGACCCCAGCCCCCCGACTCGGCGGGCCCCACTCACCGCGGCGGGGGCGGGGCTCGAAGGCCGACGCGAAAAGGCAGTCCAGCATCCACGCCATGGCCCGCGCTCGGCGCCGCAGCCTCGCAGCCGGCGTCCGCGCCAGCCCCCGCGCCGGCGGCCCTAAGTAGCCCCCGGTGACCACGCCCTGAGCCGCACCCTGCACCCAGCGAAGAGTGTCTCGGTCACCGGACACCTCGGGCCTGTCACGAAAGGGGCAGGGCCTCAGGGGAGCCCCCCCTCCCGCCGGACGAGAGCCGGCTGGTCCCACAGCCCCTTCCCCCACGCGGAGGGAGGCCGAAATCCAGCTCGTGTCCCGGGAAGCCCCGACTCTGAGGGCGGGACCCTGCCCCCTGCCCCTATCCCGGGGAGCCCCGAGTCTGAGGGGAGACGCCATCTCAGCCCTGGTGAGCCCCGAAGCTGAGAGGGAAGGGAGGCCTCTGCCCCCAGGAGCCCCAGTCGGGTGCGTAAAAGCCAGCCTGTCCCCCAGAAGCTGGTATTTGAGGGCGAGATAGTGCACCTGCTTCTGGGAGCTCAGATCTGAGGGTAAGATTGTACCCCAGCCCGAAAACCCCCATGTTTTAGCGGACACATCATCGCCGCCTTGGGGAGGAGGCCCAGTCTAGGCGGGAAGTAGTGTCTGCCTTAGGAGCCCTGAACCGGAGGGGGAGGCCTGGCCTCCGCCCTGGGGACCCCCTTGTCCTAGAGGAGGCATCACCTCAGCCGTGAATAACTCCGGATCTGATTTGTGATGTCACAGCTCCGTTCTCCAGGACCAAGAATGTAGGAGCCCCAAAGTTGAGAGTACTTTTACTGTTCCTGCCCTGTGGATCCCTCGGGCAAGTGGGAGATGCTTTCCTATCTGGGATCGTTTGTTTTGAGGGGGTTGGTCCCCAACCGAGACAAAAGAACACGGCATCAAGTGTGTATGAATATGGGGTGTCCCTCGGTTGTCGCTAACTTACCGATTCCACCGCCTACGCTTTTGCTCGGGGCACTGACATAGGAGGGGCACCAACATTTATTTTTAGAAAGAATTTGATATTTGATATTTCAATGGGGGGGTGGTACTGTGTTAGATTTCATTGCACTTCTTTTATGGCTCTGAGTTTTTAAAATTTAAATGCATATGGGGGCACATACCATAACAGGTTCAGTGTTTGGGAGCTTCCGGTGCTAGTAAACCAGTCCTACCCCCAAATCCTGGGGTAGAAGCAGCCACCAGAGGTGGACCATTTGGGACAAGAAGGGCTTCTGAGAAAAATTTCCTTTTCTATACCTGTTCAGCCCCATATTAATTTCTCCCCCAATTCTCCATTGGCAGTTGTACAAACGTGACTCTGCCTTGTTTTTCTCTACTGGGAAAATGGGGCTCTGTCGATCAAAACGCTAGTGAGGAGGTAGAAAGGAATATGAAAAATTCTCTTCCAACAGCTCGATTGCAGGCTTGAGGAGTGGAGGCTGCAATCAAAGGTCCTTTGGGGAGAGTAGTTATTACATTTGCTTTGCTAACCACTGATATTAGCATTAATGCAGCAAAAGGGGTGCATAAAATGGAAAAATCGCCTGTACTTCACCATGCAATTCTTAGTAAAGAGAGCTGTAGTCAGAGTTTAAAGGGTTTCCACTCATTTCCCTTCCTTTCCGGGAAACATGGTACCTCTCTGCCTTTATACCAATTTCTAAATCATTTCCAATTTCTCTGTTTTCTAAAAGCAATCAGAGTCAACAAACATTCACCAGACCCGCTCTTCTACCAATTTCTGCTGTGCAAATACCCAGTCATCCAAGCCAAACAAGTCTGACATCTAAAAATGTCCAGTTTCAGGTTCTGGTTATTGAAATCTCGGCCTTACCTCTTCCCCTGAGCATATATACCACTAGCTTTTGTGATGGTCTCAATGGGTTTCTTTTTTTTTTCCCCGCTGAATGAGATTTTATGTGGGGGGAGGGGGTCCCATAAAGGCTGCCTGCCCAATCCAATCCAATGGCCTTGAGTAACTGAAGTTTCTCTCCTTCTAAAATAGCTCTACCTGAAGTACAAACTCATGACCACTATCCCTTGTGGTGATGTAGTAAAGGAACAAAGCTAAGCATGCTCACAGGCCTAGACTGGAAGCCTGATTGTGCTATGTACTGGCTCTGTAACTTTAGGAAGATATTTTACCTCTCTGAGGCTTAGTTTTCCTCATCTGTAAAATGGGGATATTAATAGTTGTGAACAAGCTCTTGGCAAACCAAAGCCGACTCATTTGGAAAAAAGAAAAGGGAAAATATGGAGTTCAGAATTCTCAAAAAATTTTGTTTAACAGTCAAGTTAGCGGTTTTCCCCGATTCCTTTTGCTTTGACCCATGTCCTCTGCCACTTAATTACTTAGTGTTGTTTCCTTTGAAAATATTTACCCTTAACTAAATGTCACATAATAGGGGAATGCATTTATCCATCAATCCATCCATTCATTCAACAAATATTTATTAAATGTCCTTTGTGTGCAAGATATTGAACTATGGATATTATGTTGATTCACTCAATGAATTATCATGCAATTATTTTTAAGTGCATAGTTTGGAAGCCTATATGATAATTTGAAAAAAAATTTATGATTATTTTAAGTGAAAAATAATCAAAATGCAAAATGTATGCACACTATTATATAAACAGTGCAAATAAATAACAAACTTATACATAAACAAATGTTAACAGGAAGCACACCAGAATCTTAGTAGTGACTCTTATTTAAGCAATGCAATTATGGGCAATTTTAAACTGTTTTATCATTTCCATATTTTAGTATTTTCTAAATTTTCTTTAATAAACGTATATTATTTTCTGGAGTTAGAAAATACTACTAATAGGAAATAAAACTATAACTTTGTCTGCTGAGTAAAGAAAGAGGTTAGGTAAGGGAAAGACTGGGGCCTTTACGCTGGGATTGTGCTTTTAGTACAGGGCTCTGGGCCTGGCAGCGGTGACTCAGAAAAAGCTGAAACTTGGTCTGTGAGTAAAATATAGAGCTCCCTTCCTGTGCAGGGCCACAGAACCCGTATGGTATCTCCTTTCCAAGAATGCAGAGGTTCATAAGACCCCAATTGAGCAGCCAAGAACCTGCTAGCTTGAACCTGCAACCCCTCACCCCAGGGTGTTCAAGGTGTATTGGGTATAATTGCCCTTACCTTGATAGTTTAAGGCTTAAAGCTTAACAACTTGCTGCCTCTTAAGGTTGTCTCGTTTCAATTCCAATTAAAAGCCAAGCACCCTGCTCCTAACTTAGGTCATTGTTTGTTGTGTAGGAAAAAAACATATACTAGCTAATAAGGCACAGTGATGAAATCAAACTGGGGGCTCACTGAGTATGAAAAGAAAGGTTTCCTATCTTTTTTCCTGAACTTCAAAAGTACTTGGCACCCAGGCAAACAGTTTGCTATTTAAACAAGATTCCAAGCATCAAAGGCCTGCAAACCTTGTCATGGATCAGCATTTTTTGAAGTATGGTCCATTGGACCAGCTGCATCAGAATCAATTGATGTGCTACAAATGAAGGTCCCCTGCTCCCACTCCAGATTTTCTTATTTACTCTGGGTAAATACCCAGAGAATCTCTGGGCATGGGGACCAGGAAACAGCATTTTAGCTCACCTTGGGGGCTCCTGTACCCAATACAGTTAAAGAAACTCTAATACAGAGGAAAGAACACTTTCCCTGAAAACCTTCCACCACTGTCTCTTTCCATTGCACTCCAACAATGAGGAACCTTGGGACAGCCCTATGGAGAACTTGATCACTTTAACCTCACTCCACTTCCTTTGGGTATATGGGTAAATGTGTAGCATAAGAAATTGAACAAACCTCAAAACTTGACTCCTGATAGGATCTAGTGGACTCAAAATGAGCCTTCACTTGGATTGTCTAAGAATTGTGTATGTCGATGTAGCATTTTTTCAGTCAGGTTATCTCATTTGGACTCCCTGCTTGGGGTCCTTATGTGAGGCAAGAGGCAATGGAGGCACCGTGGAAGGAGTATGGCATTTAAAGTTAAAATATCCGGAGTGGGGCTGGGCATTTCGACTGACTGGCTGAATGGATGCTTCCAGTATGTCTGCTTCGCAACCTGAGCCCCAGGCTCCTCCTCTATGAAACGGGGATCTCCGTCCCCCCCGCCCTCTTTCCCAGCTGGTCGGTATGAAGGTCTCCGCAATTTCAGAAGTGAGATAACAAAAGTAGCTACCCCCAGATCCATGGAAGGAAGTGGGAGATTAGCAAGCCTGCCTCCCCACACCCCCTTTTGAGGAGTCCTATCAGAAGGTCCACATGGTGTGTATAGGGTCATATGGGTCCTCTAAAGGGGGCTAGGAACCTTAGGACCTCAAGATTTTGCCTCCTTGCTTTTCTATTTGGGAAGGGTTTATCTGAACTCATGGTGAACATACAGTATAATCATGGGGGACCATTTGAGACCTCTCTGAGTCTCCAAAAGGCATGGGTGTCCTCATTTTTTAAGTGGAGTTTTACAAGGAGAACTTGAAGTTCCTTTGCAGCTACTTAGCATTCCTAGGATACATTGCTTCTACAGCACTTTATTTTTTCCCATAGCTCTATTACTTCCAAGCATTTTCATATCACCAAAACCTGACAAGGTCCTGGCACCATCTTTGTGAGGCAGAAATGGGAGAAGATTATTCCCATTTTTTAAGTTAGAAAAGCTGAGGCAAAAGACAGTAAGTAACTAGTCCGCAGTCACCCGGCAGGGGAAAGATGAGCTGAGACTATGCCTGAGATCTCTCACTCCCCGCCCATTCTTTTCTAGTACCCCTCCACAGATCCCAGGAGCTGTCTGTCAGTGTGCTGACACCACTCAAGAAAATGCAAGTTTCATCCTGACACCAGGAAGACAGAGCTACGATTACGCTTCAGTCCCCAAGGAGGCAGAGAAATTGCTTTTAGTTGACAAGTGCATCTCCCACACATATACCCCTCTGGTTGAATGAAAAGATAAAATCAAGTTAAAAATCCCAAATGCTCACTTAATTTTGTAAAGCATTTTGCTCTTGGAGCTAAAGGTAGGCAGGATGATAGAATTTTTAAGTCTAGAAGTCTCGACAGGGTGGGGCAGAATAGTAGGAATTAAGGGGGAGCACAGAAAAAAAAATGTCAGAAGAAAAAGTAGAGAGATGATCATTTAGTTTGTGCCATAATCAATAAGAGAAAATGGAGCTATCTGAAAAAAGAACTAGAAAGAACTGGGCGTGTGTGTTTTTATGCCTTTTGAAAAACTGCAAAGATATGAGCTACTGAGATTTCCATTATAAATGGAAATTTTGTGGCTTTCAGTAATAAGAGTTTGGGGGCTGAGTAGGGGGACTGTCAACTTCGTGGGTCACCAGGGAAGTTAATCTCTTGGTCTTTACTAGCTCTGAAGGTCATTTCTGTAAATCACTAGTCCTTAAATATTTTAAGTGTGACAGCTCCCCATGTGTCCTGGATCTGTTTCCACATCTGATCCTCATACAGCTTGGGAGATTGGCAGGACAGAGATTAGCACAATCCCTATTTTATAGATGAAGAAAGTGAACCCCAAGAAAGGGAAGTGACTTGCCCAAGGTCATTCTGCCTTTGGGACCACTGTGCCTCTTTCTCTTGTGTTTAGCTCCTTCTCACACCACCTGTATGCAGACTTCAGTCTGGTCTTTAGACCTCTTATACTTCTTTTTAAAAAATATTTATTTATTTTTAATTGATGATTGTTTTACAATATTGGCTTGATTTCTGTCATACATCAGCATGAATTAATCATAGGGGTACATATGTGCCCTCCCCCTTGAATCTCCCTCTCACCTCCTACCCATTCCCACCCCTCCAAGGTTATTACAGAGCCCCAGTTTGACTTCCCTGAGTCTAGACCTCATATACTTCTTGACTCCCTTTGGACTCTATAGTGACTGAAGATGTTCCCCTAACTGAGCATTGTAGGGCCCTTAAAAAGCTTTCCAGTAAAGGACACTCTTGTTCTTAGGAGTTATGGGCTGAAGTATCTGCAAGTGAAGTGCCATAATGTCTATAATATAGGAGAGGGGGGGTGTGGAAGGAGAGAGAGAGAAGAGAGAGTATGCAAATATGGCAAATTATTAATGAGGGTATGTACAAATATTTGTGTCATTCTTTCAATGATGCGGTATGTTAAAGAACTTGAAAATATAAACTTGGGGGAAATCTGTCCAACCCAGGTAGCCCCCTTACCTGCCTGTGCTAAAATCTAGTAGGTCAATAGCATGCCCCCTTTCACAGGGAATCCTTCAGAATGGCCCAGCCCCAAGCCCAGACCTAGTTCAGCAGAAGGGACAAACTGGACCCGTGACTGGTTTTGATGTCTTAGATGGAGCTTGGGTGGTGGGAAAATGACTGCATGTATTGAGTGGGTGTTTGATATGAGGGGTTTTGTGGCAGTGCAGCTAAATGGAAGTCCTAGAGAATCGGAGCTTGATTTTTTCCTAGAAAAGAGTTTGCTTGTTTTTTAAATTTCAGGGTTCGCTTATCAGAGCTGGAAGTGTCACTAGAGATAATCCAGTCCAACCTCTTCACATGCCAGGGAGGACGCTGAGATCCAGGGAGGGAGAGTGACTTACCCAACATCGCCCAGTGAATTAGTGGCTGAAATGGAACTAGAAGCCATGTGTCCAGCCTCCTTGTTCCCGGCTCGGTCCATGACATCTCACTGTCATCTCACCTTGGATTCGAGGGCTCTTGATAGGTCATCTGCCCATCCCAGGGCTTGCCCTCTTCAGACCAGCATGGCACTTGGGGATTTGCAGTCAGCGACAGTCCCTGCCGCTGAAAGCAGAGCCAGGCGCCTGAAGATGGCACCTGTCACATCCCATTGGAATGAATGACCTCCCTCTGAAAGCGAGATGGGCCTGGCGGAATCTGGGAGTGGCACCTTGAGAGCAGGTGGGCCAGGCCTGTGTGGCTGGTGTGCCATGGACATTCACGGCATAGGAGGTCATGGATCTGTCCTGAGAACTGTTTGCTGGAGAGTCTTCCGCCTCTTGCAGCCGCCAAGTGATTTATTATTTTTGGGGCAGCCACTCTAGTTCATTGGTTTAGCTTTCATTGCCCCTGAGGGGGCGGGGGGGTGGTGGTCGGCCTGCCGCTTCTCCTGCTCTGACTGCTCATGGGATTGGTTCATCTGACAGCTTAGCTAGACCCTCGTGAGCCTGTCGGGATTAATGGCATTTGACTGTAGATCATGAGAAATCACATCAGTAGCTGCTGGTGGGGGGTGGATGGAGGAAGCAGAAAGAGGGCACTGGAGAAGGGAGAAGGGAGAAGGGAGAAGGGAAAACAGTAAAAGGGGAGGGAAGAAAAGTTGGAAGGAGAAGGGCAGAGGAAAATTTGATGAAGGAGTTCTCTTGCACACCAACCACTGACATTTTTGAGGCTGTAGCTTCTCTCCCTTTTAATCACCTTTGTTAATTGCCATTTGTCAACACAAGTAAGTCTTTCTCTGCTATAACTTAATCTTGGGGCAACTCAAGTCTTAAACAGGGACTCAAGGCTAAATCCAGAGGCCAGTCTTCCTTAGCTAGTGAGTTGTCTGTCCTCCTCTGCTTTCCTACACCCCAGGCACTGTGGGGGCTGGTATGTGAACACCAGACCTGGTCTCAGAACTAAAGATGCTAAAGTGTGAAAGTGAACATGTTAGTTGCTCAGTCATGTCCAACTCTTCGCTACTCCATGGACTGTAGCCCGCCAGGCTCCTCTGTCCATGGGATTCTCCAGGCAAAAATACTGGAGTGGGTTGCTGTTCCCTTCTCCAGGAGATCTTCCCAACCCAGGGATCGAATCCGGGTCTCCCACACTGCAGGCAGATTCTTTACCGTCTGAGCCACCAGTGGACAATTAGATTGCTTCCTTCTCTTGGCTGTGTGACTAGTGCTGCTGTGAACATTGGGATGCATGTATCTTTTCGAATTAGAGCTTTCATCTTTTTCAGATATGTGCCCAGGTTACCTATGGTTATCAAAGGGGAAGTGGGGAGGGATAAGTTGGGAGTATGGGATTAACAGATGCAAACTACCATATATAAAATAAACAAGGATTTACTGTATAGCATAGGGAACTATATCTTATAATAAACCATAATAGAAATGAAATGAAAAAAGAACATATGCATATGTGTGTGTGTATAGATATATGAATCACTTTGCTGTACACTTGAAACTAACACAATGCTGTAAATCAACTATACTTTTAAAAAAGAAAGTCCCTCTTACCTTAGCTGTATCTCCCATGTCTCGGAATTTTGCCTGCTTGGTAGCCGTCACATAATAAGCTTCTTATTGACCTTCTCTTTCCCTATGGGCTTCTTCCCATAGCCACAAAGATATTTAAACTCTCCTATATGACAGCAACCCTTCTCTGACCCCGAGTCCTCTTCCAGCTATCATCCAGTCTTCATTTTCTCAGCCTTATTCCTTAGCACCTTCACAGAGCTGTATGGACTTTCTCTCCTTACTTCTCACCATACCCATTCCTCAGCCCACAGCAAGATAGTAACTGCTCTGTCTCCACACACACACACACACACACACACACACACACTCTACTGAGACTCCTCTCACCGAAGCTACCAATGACTTTTGGGAGGCCTAATCCAAAGGGACACATAAGTGTAGTCACTCAGTCATGTCTGACTCTGTGACCCCATGGACTGTAGCCCGCCAGGCTCCTCTATCCATGGAATGGGACATATATGTGTCCTAATTTTATTTGGCTTCTCTGTGGAATGCACATACAGCATTCACATGTTAATGTGAACATAAACATGTTCACATTTATGTAGCATAAATTGTGAATCCCTCCAGTCTTCCCTTGGCTCTGAGGATACTGTGCTATATTACTGTCCTTATCCATGACTTCTCCTGGCTCTGCCTTCTCCCCTGGTACCCCAAATGGGAGCATCTCTCAAGGTCCTGTCCTTAATGCTCTGTTCTTGTGTGGAGGGGCTCACCTACTTTATTTGCTCTGTTATCTCTGTATCACTTACAGGGCCTGAAACAGTGTCCAGTGCATAGAAGACATTTAATTAATGTTTACCTAATTGACTAACATTTGTTAATTGCATAGGTCTGGTACATAACAAATGTTCCATAAAGCATGTTATTGGGGTCTTACAGTTTACAAACATTTCCTGTATACTTACCTAACTTCACCCTCATAATAATAACCTGGTGAGGTTAATTCTTTATTATTCCCATTTTTATAAAAGAAAGAAGGGGAATGGAGCCAATATTTGTCTTCTGTCTATTCTGTGCCAAGTGCTTTATAAACATTTGAATTTAATCTTTACAACACCCCTGTGATGTAGATGTTCTTAGCCACATTTTACAGATGGGAAAACTGAAGTTCAGAGAGGTACCTAAGATTACAAAGAGTATGTAATTTACCTCCTCTGCTCTTTCATTGTTCTGTGCATTTGATCATACCAAATTTAGTGAGCAATACTGGGGAGGCATATAAAAGGTATCACAGAATGATATTATAATTATTGTTTACATCGAAGTTTTCTTTTTGAGTTTGCATTCCTATGAAATGTAATGTCAAGCATAAAAAGAACTGAAGAGGAAAATAAAACCCTTGTATTTCCAAACACCCCTTGCCTTTCCCACTGTGTGTTGTAATAATAGGAATTGATTATTGAGTGCTTCCTGTGTGCCTGGCATTATGCTCAGTGCTTTACATGTGTGCTTTACATGTGTGCTTTCATTCGATCCTCACCATCACCCTGTGTGGTCTGGGCTACTGTTACACCCCAATTTATACATAAAGTAATTACACCTCATAGGAGTAAAGTAACTTGTTCAGGGACCCCTAGTTCATTTTTGAGATAACTGAAATTTTATGTCAGGTTGCTCTGACTCCGAAGTTAGTATTCTCTCAGTACTGCTAGGCTGTCTTTCCGAGAGGATAGGGAAACCAAGGCTCAGAGAAACTAAGTGACGTCAAGTCTCCTGACTATCTTATATTTTTCCAGCTACTTGCATCCCTTTGTTGAAGGGATTGCTTTGTATTGTCAGTAATCTTTATACGTCTGTGGTCTGTCTCCTCAGCCACATTGTCAGCTCCGCCAAACCTCTTTCTGTCCCCCCACAGAGGGTTCTCATGAAATACTTGTCAGTTGATAAGCAGGGAGCTCTCCTCAGTTGAGAGAATTATTAATAAACCATCCGGCTTTGACAAAGCCCTTCTCATCGCCAAAGGAGTTGAGCCCTTGGTGCTCAGGAGATGTATCGATTCCTCCCCTTCCCTCAGCTTGAAGTCCAGAGCCCACACTCTCCGCCTCCGCATGGCATCCATTCTCCAGGGAGCCTCGGTAGCGTCAGAATCATTTCGATGAAGGCTGAATTACGTGTGTGACTCTGGGAGGAGGAGGTCCCAGGCAAGAAGAAGAATGAGGGCTGTTTCTCACCATTTGAGATGATGTGTCAACCTCTAGCAGCCACACTCCACAGAACAAACCCTAAAGATTGATTGTTACTGTTATTATTGGGAGTATTAATAATCTTTCCTACATTTGTGCAGTAAACTTCCATTTATACAGAAGGGTCCTGCACAAGATCTCATTAGTTTTAACTGTGTACTGGCCTTCCACAAAACCTTTATGGCTTCAGTATTCCTCAAAGAAACAAGCTTTGGAGGACGGGACCTCCCCAGGGAAGTTGACAGCTGAGACCCCAAGAAGGGGAACATTAGCCAGCTGGAATTGATCCTGGGGAGCAACACACTGCTGACACGTGTTTAGTGGTGATCCCCAGCCTCCTTCCTTCTCTTCGCCTATTTCCCGAGCCAGCCAGTCCTTCCAGCCCAAGCAGAATCCTCAGCTCTCCCCACCATCAGAATTCATCCTTCTAGGTCCCTTCCCCCATCAGTGGCCTCAGGGACACCTCTGCAGAAGCTGGCTCATCAGTTATCTCTTCCCCTCCCCCAGACCAGTTTTCTCCTGCCTTTGTGTGAGTTACTTGGTGCCCTGCAAAGAGACAGGCAGTAGTAGCAATCATAGCTAACACTCCGGGAGCTTTTACTATGAGCCAGGCACTATATTAAGCACTTTACATGCATAATCTCTCTTCATCTTCATAACGGTACGATGCGGGAGGTTTATTAGGATCCTCATTTTTATAGAAGAGAAAACTGAAGTTCCAAGTAAGTAAGCTGTCAGCCCCAGGGTCACACAGCTAGCTAGTCAATGCAGAGCCCGGATTCACACCCAGGCCTGTCTGACAGTATTCTGTCTCTCAGTGTGGGCTTCCATTTCCCAGATAGATGAGAAGCAGAGATCAGAAGGTCATCTTACATTCAGAGGAAAGAATCTCAGAAAGTCAGAAAAATAGAGTTTCCTTTCCATTTCTGCCAGTAATGAGCTAGATGACTCTGGGTGAGTCACTTAAAAGCCCTTGCTTCTAAATCTGTAAGCAGGGTCCGTGGTGTGCCAGATTCCAAAATGATAAGCTAGGGAAGGTTAATCGCCTCCAAATTTATAAAGTTTAAAAGCACCATGCAAATCAAGGCATTCCTTATGATAATCCTGAACATTATTATTCCAGCCTATTCATGTACCAATGAACTTGGGATAGAGTCCCGGCTCTGCCCCTGGATTCTGGTGCCATTTAAGTGCCAAGACAAATGGTCTCAGGGAGTTGGGGGTGATCCATTATCTGGATATGGATTATTTCTCAGGAGTAAATCGTTAGCCCTGTCAGGCGGCTGATGAATTTCCCCATCGCATCTGGGGGCGCATCGCTCTGCATGGGATGTGCGGGGGATGCCAGCTGGAGTCGCAGTGTGACTCTGCAGACGGGTCCTGGGGTGGGGAACCGGCTGAGCTTCCAAGGAGCAGCAACAACTCCACCCACCGTGAGTAAGAAGACGGATAATGAACCCCACCTACCCACGGCCCTGCTCAGAGCAGAAAAAGCTAACTTACTCTCTCTCCTGATGCTTAAAGCAGTTTGGAGAAGACAGAGCACAAAAGAGACTGACAGATTCATACACAGGAACCTATTGATAGAAGAATGGGCAGCAGGGAGGGAGGTTCAGGATGGGGGAGGGGGACACGTGTATACCTATGGCTGATTCATACTGATGTATGGCAGAAACCATCACAGTATTGTAAAGTAATTATCCTCCCATTAAATAAATAAATTCTTAACTGAAAAAAATTCAAATGACAAAAAAAAAAGAAATGAAAGATGGAGATAAAAAGAGAGAGGGAGAGGAAGAAAAAATGAAAACAAATTTAAAAACCAAAAAAAAAAAGACACAGGGAATAAGAGGAATAGAGTAAAATGAGAAATTCAGAAAGAGGAGCTAAGAGGAAAGGGAGAAAGAAAAACAGTAAGAAAGCAGCTCACCAAAAGGGAAAAAAGATAAACAGAAAATGAAATGAAAGTGTTTTCTAAGGAAAATATATGGAGAAAGCTAAATCTAGTAAGAAACAGAAACAGGAGAAAGGAGAAATAAAGTAGCAAAAATGAGAAAAGGATATAAAGAAATAGAAAAGTAGAACAAGAAGAGATAGAGTGAAAGAAAAGGGGATGGGAGAAGGAGGATGGGAGGGGAAAAACAGATGGAGGAAGGAGAGAAACAGAAGAGACTGAGGTCTTAAAATGCACAGGAAATATTTTTTGTTTTTGTATTTCCTATTTGCATCTTTCCCTTTTGCTTTGTGGCACACGCGATTTTAACGTGATGACTCAGAACATCAGAGTCACCAGGTTTCCCTCCTAGCTCTGAAAGCTCTCTTCCACTTCTACCATTAGTCATTCCTGTGGGGTAATGCATTGAAAGCAGAAACAGAAAGGTAGGGACAATTAATTTACCAAACTAAAAGTCACAGATACGGCGTGCTGAACGCACAGAAGAGCACGTGCATATTCAGACACACACACGTCTGCAAAGTCGGGCAAACACATTGACACTTTCTGAGGCAAGCAGCTGCACAGGTGCTGAAAGACTTGAGACGTAGGCAGGGACAGACCCAAGCAGACAGGTGTCAGCAGAGGCAACCTGAACCTGAGGGTGGCCACCAGCAGAAACCAACAAGGAACTAGATACACTCCTGTGAAAGGTGATGCAGAGGCACAGAAAAGGACGGACGGACAACCAGACAGGTGCAGAAGCAGACACCAAGCAGGGTGGGAGGAGGAAGGGCCGCTTTAGCTCTGATCTTCCTCTCTTTGCCTTTGTGAAGTATCCTAATAAAAGGCATTTACTCCCTGTATCTCCCCCCACCTCAGGATTTTCCTCTGGGCCTTGTGACTATGGGTAGCAGTGTGTTTTATTTAAATAAACTCACTCCTGCTAATGAATCTGTTCTGTTAGTTACTGGGCCGTCCTTCCCAAGGAGCAAATGTCCTTAACTGTATCTAAAAGGCCCCTTCAGGCATGAGTTTAAATAGTGGAATATCAGGACCTGTGGCTAAGACAAATTCAGAGTCTGTCTTGAATCTTACTTCAAAACGAGGACTCCCCCCCCAACCCCCATGCCAATATTCCTTGATCCTTTTTAACCTCATTGGATTTTCCTTTTCTCTTCTGCAGTTTGAAGCGAATGAGAGGGGGAGGTCAAGCAACAAGAACTAATACCCGCACTTCCACTTAAATGAGAGGAACACCGTAAAATTTCATGGGTTAAAAAGTGTTTCCCACAAAAGAAAAGTTTGAAAATCTCAGGATTACACAGGGCCAGATGAGTTCTAAGGGTCCCTCCAGCTCTGACATTCTAGGATTCTATGACTAAGAGCTAATTCGTTCAAATCTAAACCCACAGTAATTGGACAAAACTTGATTGAATTTTCTGAGCAAATATGGCGTCACTGTCTGCCCCAATAAATATTTAGCCATGGCCCCAGTTTATTGATTTTGTGCAGTATCAATATTTCTTGGCGCAGTTTCCGACACTGACGAGTAGGCCTGTAATGATATGAAACATGCAGGCTCAAGATACCCTCCCAGGAAAACCACAGATGGTTGTTGGCGTGTTCATCTGGCTCACGCTGACACACAGACTGTACCACCTCCTCTGGACAGTCCTGGGCACGTGGAGGGCTGTGACATTATGAACACATTATGTGACATTACTCCCTTTTGAACAGGGCATAATGCTTGAGTTGGTAGATGAAGTTGGTTTAGAAGCTCTGAGATAGTGTAGCCAACTGATCACAGAAAGAACCTAAGTGAATGGGGCTTGCTTTCTGCTGCTCTGCCTCGATGATGGAAAATATCCCTTGGCACCTGTCTCACCCTTCAGTTGTTCATTCATTCTACGACTACTGCTTTCGCTATGCTGAGCTCTGTACTACAGCTAGGGATGTAGATGTGAACAAGATACAATCAACTCTCTCTCAAATATCTTAGTTATGAACCAGAATTAATTACGGTACAATCGGAAGGGGCCAGTGTATGCGCTAAAGCCAAGCAATATTGATGCTGCTCAGCATCTACAAACTTTGGCTATGGATAAATATTTATGAGAAGAAATAATTTGGTAGCACTGTTACACTATATGCATGCTTTTAATTATTCCCAATGGCAAAACTGGTGAATGAGACCTTTTTTTGTATGCCGTATTCAAGATGCTTAGTTCAGGTAAAATAACCTGATTGTTTTCTAAGTACAACTCTAAAAAGTACAAGTTAACCTAATGCTTTTTATTTATCTTTTAGTTACACATTTTTGGTGACAGAGCTTCATTTGTTGGTGATGGTTTGAGATCATTGTGTGTGGGTTTTTGTTTTTTTTTTTTTTGTTAGAATTAAGGCATTTACTGGCAGAGAAAGGGAGATTCATTCCTCTCTTTCATGCTGCCATGACATTAACCCTGTCATTTCTAGAGATAGCTTTGTGTAAGTTTATTCTCCCAGTCATTCATTCATTTTGTTTATTTAGTATTTCATTCATTCACCAACTGTACACCAAGACCATGTCTGAAGCATGTACTGGGTCAGGTGTAGGGATACTGGAAAAATTTAGACATTGCCCTTGCCCTTGAGGGCTTCCCTGGTGGTTCAACGGTAAAGAATCCATCTGCCAATGCAGGAGACTTGGGTTCAATCCCTGGGTCGAGAAGATAGATCCTCAGAAGAAGGAGATGGCAATCCACTCCAGTATTCTTGCCTGGGAAATCACATGGACAGAGGAGCCTGGCGGGGTACAGCCCATGGAGTTGCAAAAGTCGGACACAACTGAGTGACTGAACATGTACTTGCTCTTGAGGGACATACACACCAAGAGGGGAACTAACACATAACTTGAGGACTTTATCAGGAATGCTGTAGCAGAGGTGTGCACAAAGGGAAACTGTAAAGAATAAGGACTAAGAGATGAGGGTGGCTGGAGAACTTTGTGATACAAGATGACCCACGGGTGGGGGTAGGTCTGAAGGTCAGCCCTATTCATCATGACTACTGGAGCCATCCCCATTCCCCAAGTTGCATTTTTAATCAGTATGTGTTTGTATGAGCAACAAAGCTACACATCAAGCAGATCAGTCTGTGGCTGGGGTTAACTTGGTAACCTGCATCAGTTTAGCTATTTCAATTTAAGATGAAATATAGCCACTCCACACACACACAACACACACACACACACACACACACACAGAGAGAGTAAAGGAGTTGGTCAGAAACAGGTTCTATCCCCTAACTCCAGCTTCTTGAAATCAGACTTTCCTGGCCCACTCTGTGCCCCTTTTTAGCAGAATTCTTCTCTCACTAAGTAGGGGGGGAATGTGTTTGAGCCATACTCAAACCATGGGTACCGTGGGTACTGTGGTGGCTTTCAAATTATTCACATTCCAAAAGAGCTTTAATGATTTCCAAGATAATTGGCTGTAGAAATAAGTCCTTCTAAAAATCCAGCAATAGAATATTCGTGATGCCACAGGATGATTCAGAACATTTGGCCTTAATTACTTTGATTGTCCGCCAGGATTTAATATATGAATATTACATTGAGATCTTCAATTTAATTTCTTGTGTAAATGGATTGTGGCAGAATCCTGTAGTCCTGGAACTGGCACATAATTCAGCGTGGGAGACACTATCTTAACTCATCTCATTACTCAAGCCATTTGTTGTCTTTCAGGAGATGGGAAAGTAGCAGAGGTGATGTGATCTCTCAACCTGGGTCCAGACAGACATGAGCCAAAGTCTCTACTGATTACGTTGTTACACAGACACAGACAACACTTATTTTCAAAAGAAAAAAAGAACCCACTCTTGTCAACATACAGCTGTGGGTCCTGGTGTTTCTTAGCATAGTGAAGTGGAAAAGGTATGCAAAAGGCCTGGGTTCTAGTCTAGCTTGGCCACAAAAATGCTGTATGACCTTGGACAAGTCCCATAATTGCTCACCATGGGAACTCAATTTCTCTGGGCATTCAGTTCTTCATCATTAAAGAGAGAACCACATGATCACTAAGGGCTTTTGAAAGTGCAGATTTTCTGACCTATGACAAATCTGACATGTGACAAGTTTGACATGGCAAATCTGATGGCTTTGGTTGGGATCATGGGTGAAATAAGGTGGTTTCTATTCATCCTGTGAATGATAAGCAGCCCCCCAGGAATGAGCAATGTCAGAAGGAGGGAAGAAAGAGACAGGGGAGATCAGTGGGAAAGAGGATGATGGATAAAAGGGAAGTGAAGGTGAAGGAAACAGCCTTGGGTGAGCTTGTTAAGACCTTAGCAAAATGGGGGTCATTTGGGCCCCAGGGGGCTGATAGAAATTAGAGGGAAAGAGTGAGACTCAAAAAGTATTAAGTGGGAATCCACGGCACTGGAGAATTTATTTGCCACATATAAAAGATGAGGCATTTGCATCGAAAATGCATGAAAAAATCCCTACAAATGAATAAAAAAGGACAATCTAGCAGGAAAAACATGGAGAGAATACTTAAAAAGGAACTGTTCAAAAGAATATATCTGAAAGACCAATAAACATGTGGACATGTGCTCAATCTTATTAGTCACCAGAGAAATGCAAATTAGACCTCAGTGAGATACCACTGCACGCCCACCAGAATGATTACAATTTAAAAAGGTGACAGTACTAAGTGTTGATAATAATTTGGAGCAATGGAAGAGTGTAAATTGGCATAACACTTTGGAAAACTGTTGAGCATCATCTACCAAAGTGGAACATGTGCAGTTGCTATGACTGAGTGATTCCGCAAGTAACAGAAATGCATGCACACATGCACCAAAAGTCAAACAAAAATATTCACAGAAATATTAGACCTGGTAGCTCCAAACCGGGAATGGTCCATAATCCCATTACAGTAGAATGGATAGATTGTGGCATAGTCACAAATGGGATAGTAGAGGGCAATGAGAAGGAAAAAAATAAGCTTCACGAACATGTTGAATGAAAGAAGCCATACACAAAAGAGTACACCCTGAATGACGGTGTAAACATCAATAACTGATAGAACTATAGAGTTTAGGGATGCATGCTGATGAGACAAGTATAAATGAAAGCACAGAAGTCATTTACGTGTCAAAAGAGTAACTTTTAGGAGGTGGAAAGAAGCTGTGATTAGGAAAAGGGGCACAAATTGGACATTAGGGGTGCTGATAATATTCTGTTTTTCGATTGAGCGAGAGTTAACACAGATGTTTCATTGACTAAGCTGTGCATTTATGACCTATGACTTTTTCTTTATGTGTGGCATATTTCACACACACAAAAAAAAGCTTTAAAAATACAGATATAGGAAAAATCCAAAGACAAATCTTTTTCTTGCACTAACATCACCGCAAGTTCTATCCATCCTCTCAGGAGGATCCTGCTTCTGACTAACGGGATTCTAGACTTTAGACAGAGAAGGCCAAGATTGTGCCCCATTCCTCTCTGTATGCGTGTGCCACAATTCTCCATCTTTAAGGCCAGACTGACCCACACTTGTAACTGAACAGCTTTCTGATAATCGACAAAGTCAAATAGTCAAATTTGTCAGCCAAAACAAATAGTCAAAGATACTACCCCGGCTACTGTCTAGGCAGGCCCCTTTTCATCCCTCCCATTCTCAAACTGTTCTACTTCCATTTCAGTTTTTCTCCCAAGTCTTTATTTTGTCTTCTATTTTCAGCCTTGTTCATGCCTTTGGACCTATGATTGAGTGACCCAACTGGGTTTCCTTAGCTTCAACCTCAGCAAGCCTTCCCTCTCCAAAGCCTCCTTTGTTCCCATCCAGCTTAGGTAGGGTATCCAACCCCAACTTGCCCCCAGATCTTACAGGGCTAAAGTGCCTCACTGAAAACCTGCAAGGCCAGATGTTTCAGAAATCAGAGCTGGGAGATTTTTTTACCAAGGTAATCCTCTGCATTTGCCTATATTATATAATACCTCTAGCAGGTTGTGACATAGCTCCCCATAATCAAATACATTAATATTTCTGTCATGAACTACATGAATATTCACACTGAGACAAATAAAGACTATCAATATCTTAACATGACTTAAAAATCAGTTTTAGCATCAAACTTGTGAGGAATTTTTTTTTATTTTCAGAACTTTGTGGATTTGGAAGTGCAAATGAGGATTGATGGTCTGTAGTAGGAATGACTTAGTGACTGAACCACCACCATCCACGGAGTAATTTTTAGGGCTTCCCTCATAGCTCAGTTGGTAAAGAATCTGCCTGCAATGCAGGAAACCTGGGTTTGATTCCTGGGTCGGGAAGATCCCCTGGGGAAGGAAATGGCAACCCACTCCAGTGTTCTTTCCTGGAGAATCCCATGGATAGAGGAGCCTGGTGGGCTACAGCCCATGGGGTCATAAGAGTCGGGCATGACTTAGCGACTAAACCACCAGTAGGAACCCAGTCCTCTTTTGGTGGATGGATGGATACAATATGTTTACATATGTTTAGCCTCCCAAATAAGTGACAAATATGCATTTAACAAGAGTCTTCACAGCTTTCTTTAGGCAAGAGTAGCCAATTGTGGGCGCGTTTTGAATCTGTTGGTAGTAAGAGGTGCGCTATTAGAAAAATCTACCACAAAAGTCGGCTACCACATCATGGAGGGCCTGCCGGGGGTTAGGTGACCAGCCCAGGCCAATGAGTGGCCACTCCTGTTAATAAATCAACCAGCCTTTTCCCTAACAGTGGTACTTTGGGTGAGGTAGGCCTAACTAGAAGGAAAAGGTGGGCAAGGCAAGCACCTGGGGCTCTTCTGTTGAGTCCAATGTGAAAGGAATGGATGGGCTGCATTCATCTTCAGGCTATCCTCCTTAAATAGTATTGCTTTCAGTCATGTTTTGCAAAGGTATGGAGGCAGTGAGTTTGAAATCGCCCTCCCCAGGAAGGACTTGGAATACAGTGAGTTTATATTGATAGTTAAGTGTAGAGCTAGATGTTTTTAGATCCAGTCACCTGGGGGCAGAGATGCTATATCCTATTGAACTGAGATGCTCCAGAGGCAATGCAGAGAGTTAGCCAGGGACTCTGAGCATGAGTCAACGCTAAACCTTCAGGCTCCACCAACCAGAAGACTCCAAGGCATCATGGGACAATTCAGCAGGTTAAAACTATGCAAATACTTCCAGGACCAATGCCTAGAGGGGAAACCCAAGGGAAGGGAAATCAGGTAGAAGTTAGCTCAGTCTCAGAGCTCCAGGGCACTAGTTGTTTGCTCCTAGAAAGTGGAGACTAGGAGTTACTCACTTGCTGTCTCTCACAGCCGTGCCCCAGGCTTTTCAACCTTAAAACAAGGAAATGGGACCTACATGATCTCTAAGCTGTCTTCCTGCTCTAGTTTTTAGCACCCAGGCATCTATGATTTTCTCTATTAAATGTTTATTGTTTCTCATAAAAATAATGCACACTCCTTGTTGAAATTTTGGAAAATGAGATAAATATATGGAAGTAAAAATAAATAAATAAATATATGGAAGTTTACACTCATCTATCCTTCTACATCTTGCCCACTTGAACATATGTGCTTTTTGCTTGCTTGTTTTATTTTCCATCTCTCTACAAAATTGTGATCATAGAGTTTTGTACTTTGAGTTATACACAAGTATATCATGAGCATTTTCATATCATTAGAAAGCTCTGATTCTAGTCTAATTTGAATGTCTACCAGACATTGTAGAGTACACTATAAAGCTCAACATGTGTACCTTGCCCTTATGGACCTTATAATCGGGCTGAGAAGTTGGGACTAATGTGCATGATACCAACAATGAAAAATTAAAAATGGAATACCATTAAGTGTCATTTCTCGGGACAGGCCAGAAGGATAGTAAGGACCCAAAAGAAGGAGAGATTGATGTGGGCAACACTAGTGAGGGAAGGCTCAGAGAGAAGGCAAACCTTCAGTTTCCCTGTAAGGGATAAGTAAAGGAGAATGAAGAAAGCAGAGGCATCAATGAAACAGAAGAAATCAGGGGAAGCTGGACGGAACACTCAAAATCCCTTTATGCTTTGTTGTTGATGATGATGATTCAGAGCTACCCATGGCCAGGATTTCAGGACTGTCCAGGGGCTCATCTTACATATGAACAAATAAACCCAAGTCTCCAACTTAAAGGGAACTTGGATAATAAATGTATGAAAAATGAAGCACTCATATTAATGTGGCAGTGGCTTAGGCTCAGACCTTTTTCAGTTTAGTAATGACTTGCTTCTTTGCTGTCTCAAACAGTAATGGTTCAGGCATCATGGTACTGCTGGCTAGAGTCCCCAGTTGAACAGCTTCCTATGTACATAGCTGTTTTTTATCCCATGTACATAGCTGTACATTACGTGATTTCAGAGCCCTGGTAAGAGCCAATTCACTGCTGTGGGCTGATAACCACAAGAAGAGAAAAATGAGAGAATGCTTATGGCACAAGCCTCCTTCTCCATCCATTGAAACACAGATAAAAACTCATTGAGAAAGTTAATTAAGCTACATCTGTGGTCTAAAGAGCTCCCCAGTGGGACTAGGAGTTTCTCAGGGGC
Organism: Cervus canadensis; assembly: GCF_019320065.1. NCBI lineage: Eukaryota > Metazoa > Chordata > Mammalia > Artiodactyla > Cervidae > Cervus > Cervus canadensis. The sequence goes on from NC_057419.1 coordinate 118,126,610, forward strand.
AGCAAACCTGTGCTGTGAAGAACAATAAAAAGGCACGGTTACATGAAATACCACAGTTCTAGATTCATTTGTGTTACATCAGAAAGTGCCCTTGCCTCTGGTCAGGAGACTTGCCACTAGTTCGCTGTGTAACTTTGACCAAATTCCATTACCTGTCAGAGTTTACTTCAGTTTTCTTCTTCTTCTGTAAAATGGGAAACATTCCAAGGTTCCCTTTTGGGCACAAAAATTCTATGAACCTATGATTTCTTTAGATTATCACAGCTTTTCATAGTTCAGGAATCCCCTATGACAGTGCAGATAACCCTGAGAAAAGGCTACTGCTTACCCTTGTGTTGCCGGTCACCACCACACCTGGAAATCGAAGTCCTTTGGGGAATGGGACCAGGAGAGCGAGCAGGCCCAGCTCAACGGGAGAGGCCCAGAAAGGAGAAACGGGTGGGCCCCCAAGATGTCACCAGTTAAGCAGAAGGGAGGATCTTGTTACCTCCTCCTCTCTCTGCCTCTTCCTTCAGTGCCCAGCAGCAGGCTCTGCTTGATTGCATGCCTACGTTGGTGCCTGCTCACCACAGGATGCCCTGGCTGCCAGCATGCTGTTCCAAGCCAATGGGAGAGCCCTGAGGTGAAGTACCTTGGGGCCAATCATAGGTGGAAGTATCTCTTTAATGGCCAGAGAGACTGCATTTTTGGCTCCTTTTCATTGGTTCAGGCCAACTGAAGGCTCCCTGGACTCTCAGCCAATACTGAGCCGTCAGCCAACAGGAGTGTGCTCGGCTGCTGGTTCCTGTTTTCCTCTGAGGCTGATGGGTAGCCCTCCCTCAGAGGCTGCCCTCTATCCCCGTTGTCATTCCCGATTGAGAACTTTTGCCCTGCAGCGCAGAAAGCATGAGCAGAGGGACCTAATCAAGGCAGCTCGATGAGAGGTAGGCATGCTGGGGGCCAGGAGCCATGCCCAGGCCCACATCCCCTGCAGGTGAGTGCAGGTGAGCCGGCAAAGGGAACGAGTAAGCAGGTAGAACTGGTGGGAGTGGGCACCGTAGGACTGAAGTGAAGGGCAAATCTGACAGGTGAAACTCTTATTCCTTCCTTCCCGCAAGCCATGATTATCCAAGTGGTTCGTCCAAAACCCTATGGTGCCTTCTCTATTCTTTGCCTGTAGCTCAAACCACAGCCAGGGAAGAGGTCCTCCCAAGAGAACAAGAGAAGTTTGCTGGAGAAAGAGTGCTCACTCTCAATAAGAACCTGTATTTCCTGCCTTTGGATTCTCACAAAGCCCAGAGATAGACTTAGTGACTTTGGATTCCAAAGACACATGGATCCCATGGTCTTTGCTTCTTACATCTCAGACTGCAGTCTGACCAATTCCTTATGTTCTGCAAGGAAGGCTAAGATTGTAAGTTCAACCCTCAGTAGACTGGCTAACTTTTGTTTTGCTCCCTGACCACTGACATTATTATTAGTGCCACCCAAGGCCAAACCCCAAAGCTGAGAAGCCACTTAAACAATGAATAGAGAGGAGGCATAGAGTGTATAAGGGGTTCAGTGCAAAGCCTTCTCTATTTCTGGAGATATTCAGCCATTCATCAGATACTTGTTGAGTGCCTTTTTATGTGGCAAGCACTCTTACTAGATGTTAAGGGGACAAAGAGGAATAAGACACATGAGCTTTTGGTGAAGACCACCATGGCAGGGCCAAGGGAAGTATATTTTGAGCATTGGTGATAGATTGCTTTATGTTCTTTAGTGATTGGTCTGATATTGTCGTTGGCTTTGAAATGCTCCAGAACTGGCCCTTAGTATTAAATAAAACCAATCAGAAATGTTTGTCTTCAATGCCTTTAAGGTACTCCCCTAGCAAAACTTTTTCTTTCAGAAGAGAATTTGCTACTAAATAGCTGTAAGACCTTGGGAAAGTCAATTCTCCAGTCCTTCCTCAAAATAAGGAATTTTGGATAGGGACTTTTCAAATCTGAAAGACCATCCAGGAGTCTGCAGCAGCAGTAATTTACTCCTTAGTATAAATTTAAGTGTCTATGCTTCTTCTTCCTGTCCTTAGCTACATTTTAAGCTAATTTTAAAGCCCCTCCCCCACTATGGAATGAAAGGCTTTGTCAATGGGTGAATAAATTTCAGGGATCTACCTACAAGAGGAAAAAGTATTTGAGGAAGAAGTATTTGAGGAAGGGCAATGAGAAGGAAAGAAGATATACTTTCCCAATATTCTAACATCTTCTTGCCTTAGGCTTAGGGCATTCTGTTGAGGCTAATCCCAAATCATAGTTACTGATTTTAAAAAAAGAATCATTAAAAAATAAAGCCCTCTTTGGGGTTTACAGTGCTTTAACACCAAGGAGCTCTTGTAACCATGAGCACAAAGGGCTTGGAGAAAAGCTGTGAGTACATATCCCACAGGCTCAGGATTCAGTGATCACAAGAGATCTTTGACCACTAGATCAAAGTGGAAATATGCAGCAGAAATTTCAGTTTCTCTGAAATTTCTGTTTCAGGTTCCTCTGGAGTCCAGATCACATTCCCACTGACCACGAATATTTTAAATGACACAAGGACAGGAAAAGGGACAGCGATTCAGAAATGCACATCACTCCTTAAGTACATTTAATGGTAAAAGACAAATAATCAATGCAGCCCCATGTCCGAACATGGCAGCTAGAAGAGGCAAAGCAAAGCTTTTGCATTTCACTTCTAACCAAAATAAGAAGCCAAAGGGAGGAGGGAGAGGGGTTGGGATCAATGAATGCAATCAATGGTCTATATTAATGTTTCTTATACGGTAGCGCTGATTTGCAGCTCTCCAGGTGCCAAATGGCATCTGGGAAACATTACTCCATCCCCCAATTGACGTAATAATTAGATTGCATAAATGGCTCCTCTGTGCTCACTGCCAGCACAAGAGACAAATGTTATTGGCGAGCCGATGAATCTTTCTCCCGTTAAAATTTCAACCTGCGTCAGCAATTGTGCTGTGGAGGTCGAAAGCCAACCAAATGAGTGAAAAGTGGCAAAGATGAATTTCAGGAGTGGATTATACTGCCCTACTTCCCAGCAGGGTATGCTTGGAACCTGAGCAGGTACATGATTACATTCACAACTGGACATACCACCAGGGGCTAAAAGAGGGAAAGAAGGCTAGTGACATCTTCTGCAATATTTTGCTTTTCTCTGTTGCAACCAATTATCTGCTTCACACTTAGATAAACCAAGGAGCTGAGAAAAGTATGACAGAGAAGAGCATTAGTTATTTGGTATTAGTCTTTGTGGCTGGTTGAATGATGCCCCACCCCCCCACCAAATACCCATGTTCTAATTCCCAGAATCTTTGAATATTACCTTAAACAGGACTCTGCAGGTGTGATTAAGTTAAGGATCTTGAGATAGAGAAATCATCTTGGATTATCTGACCGGCCCCTGAATTTAATTGCAAGTGTCTTTATAAAAGTGAGTCAGAGGGATATTATAGATGGAGGAAGAGGAGAGGCAACATGATCAGGGATGCACAGATTAGAGTGATGTGGCTACAACCCAATGAATGCTGGTAACTACCATAAACTGGAAGGGGCAAAGAACATAATCTCTCCTAGAGCTTATGGTGGGAGTGTGGGCCTGCCAACATTTTGATCTTGGCCCAGTGAAACTAACATCAGATGTCTGGTCTCTAGATAGTGAGCTAATAAATTTCTGTTGTGTTGAGTTACAAAGATTGTGGTCATTTGTTATAGCAGTCATAGGAAACTAAGCTCAGGTCACATTACCCCATTACCAAGCTCAGGTCACAGGTAGAATGATAAGGCATCTTCCTGCTGCAGTATCAAGAGCATCAAAATCCTCCTCTACCCAAAATATGCCATCCATCTATCACAATGCAATCACCAGGAACCCCAAATTCACATGTACACACCAACATTTCTACTTTTGGAGTAAGTCTTTCTTGCTGCTACGTTGCAAACAGTACATACAAGCCTTTGTTTTCCATGAGTACTTTTGCATGAATTTATATATCCAATTACCTCCAGCCACCAGGCAGGCCTTGGGGGGACAGGGAGGGACAGTGAGCAGGTAGGGGAATACAGTAAATATGTCTAAATTGAAACCACAATTGGAATCAAATCAAATCTGTTTTAGTAATAACACTAAGTAGGGCCTTTAGGAAAACAAGTCATGGCAGAACTAACTTAATTTACTCTTCTGATAAGGTTAGAAGGCTTGTGGATCAGGAGAATGCTGTAGACAGGATGCATCTGGATTTTAACAAGGCTTTTGACTTAGGCTCTCATAAACCCTTTGGAGATCAAGTGAAGAAACACAGGCAGCAGGTGAGACTCCACAACTAGCAGGAGACTGTTGATATGTAGGTCACTGTCTTCAGTGACAGGTCACAGGTTTCTGCGTTAGTCTCAGTCAAGTCACCATTGTTACCCATGGCTCACACAAAGATCAAGACTGCATACCTTCTGAGAGTGAGGATGCTGTGAGGCTCAAGGGTCCAACCGACAGACTGGATGTGAGAAGCAGGACACAAAACAGTATTAGTAGCCTGGAACATTGGCTGACCCCCATGAAATGCAAGGTCCCGCACTAAAAGTCCAAAATTCACATATACAAAGACAGGTTTATATACAGAGCAGCCATCAGGACGCAAAAGGCAGAGGGGGTCAGCAGACAGACAGCTCAATGAGTCAGAATGATGGTGATGCTGGAAAAAAAAGAGAGGAAAAAGCTAATGGAGCCAGAGTTGTGTCTCCAGAAACAGGAGAGAGCCCTGCTCTCACTGGAATATTCCTCACTGTCCAGGCCATACTGGGGTTCAGTCTGACTCCTTTCCAACCTTTAATCCCAAAGGTAAGATGTTAACAGAATAGTAAGTATCCTTCCACACTTATTTGCCTATAAATTTTTTAATTTTTAAATGATTATGTGACATTATTTATTATGTAAATTATATACATGAGTAAAAACATGTTATACATATTGTTCCTGACCTTGCTTTTTATTTCACAATATGACGGGCACCTTGCCATGTTAGTGATCATAACAGCTGATAATGATTGGGCATTTTCCATGTGCCAAGTAAATTCTGCAAACATTTCATGTTTTACTTTATTTAAAACTCACAGGAACCCCGTAAGATGGGGACTATTTTTACTATCCCCACTTTAGAGAAAAGAAATCACATTTAGAGCACTTTCTCAAGATTACATAATCATTAAATGACAAAGACTGGGTTTGAATTCAGTCCTCTGTAATTCCAGAGCTTGTGCTCTTAACATCTACACCATGCTGCCTCTCAATACTTTGAGCTGAAGTGAAGTGAAAGTTGCTCAGTCGTGTCCGACTCTTTGTGACCCTATGGACTGTAGCCCGCCAGGCTTCTCCGTCCATGGAATTCACCAGACAAGAATACTGAAGTGGGTTACCATTTCCTTCTCCGGGGGATCTTCCCAACCCAGGGATCGAACCTGGGTCTCCTGCATTGCAGGCAGATTTTTTGCAGTCTGAGCCACTAGAGAAGCCCAGTACTTAGAGGGCTACCTCATTAAAAAAAAAAAAAAAAAACAGCATAAGAGTTTATTGTATCTGTAGCATTGTTTACTTAATCTTATTTTAGTGGACAAAAGATTGTTTCCTTAATGAAGGACTTCTGAGAGCTTTTAATATGCTAATGTGCACTATGACCTTCCCAAGAGGGGAACACAGTGGGCACTGTGTCCCAAGCTTCCTTAATCATGTCATTCATTTTTTTCACAAAGCATTACAAGGACTGGGGTTTGGGGAACCAAATTTTGGTGCATCCAAGTACATCTGCATTGCCTTGGATGCTTTTCAAATGTAGATTCCCAGGCTTCAATTAAAGTGCTTATGATATATGTAGTTCACAGACCACACATTGAGCAATGCTGCTGTGTGCTGTATGATTAATCTTTGGTGTGGAACATAAATATGAATGGCTACATAACTGCAGTTTTAGATAGACCAAGTGTATGAGTAGATGGAGGAGAGAAGAACTCTTTCTCCTTTCCATCAGGCTATCTAGTCATCTACACTTTATCCACTCCAATGCCAGAAAACCACAGCTCAATGAAGCACTAATCTAAGATTCTTAGTGATCTGTGTTCCCCAGGAACTAAGCCACAAGTGCCCACACATCATTTCATTCCCCCTCAATGAAGAACTGTGCCACCACTGAAAGCAGAAGTCAACAATAGGTAATTATTTGTAGGGAGTTCATTCCATATAGATTTGAACTCAGTACTGGGACCTCTCCCTTCAAGTTTATGTCATCTACAGAAACATTAAGAACAAACATCTACAGACCAAGAATTAACCCAATATGGGGAAAAAAGCAAATAAGAGAGAATAAAAGTTTCATTTTTTTAAACTGTAGCCTTGGAAAAGTACAAGATGACCTATTCATACCCTCAAGTTATATTCAGTATTATCAAATCCCATTCACCCTTAAGCAGGTTATTGCTTAAGGGTCACCTGAGCTTGGACTAGAGATAGGAGGGGGGGGAGTTGAGGGGGAGGACTTAAGGGGAAGGCATGGGAGGGGGAGTGTTTAGCAGGGATGTTCCTGGAAAGATTCATGTCCAGTGAATGGACAGGGGGCTTACTAGAGAAGGGTCCAGAGTAGCTTATTGGTTTAACCCCAAGCCCTGCACTTGACACCCTCTCCGCATATCACATTATGTTGAGATTTTCAAAATACCCTTGTCTTTAGAATCTCTAGGGATCCTTACTTCAGCTGTAAGGCACTGATGGGATATTTTGCAGGTTTGGAAGAGTTAATAGTAAAAAACAGAACTACACAGATCACAATGTAGTAGAAAGTATACTGATATACACAATTTTACATTTAGCAGAATCTCAAGCATGTCAAATTGCATTAAAAAGCTGTAAGGATGTATGGATCCAATATTCACAGTAATTTCTGAGAGTTTAGATTATAAGGGATTTATGTTTTCTTTACACTTGTCAGAGTTTTTCTCCTCAAATGTTATACAATGAACCACTGTCTTTATGCATAGGAGAAAAGGTAAATATTATATAAAAATAGGGCATCACACTAAAGTTCAAGTTTCAGCTCTGACTCTTGTGCAAGTTTCTTCACTCTCTCAGATTCCTACAACTTTCCTCAAGGCTCGAAAGTTGGGTAAAGATTATCAGTTGAGAGAAAAGGTTAGGAGAGGAGAGGAAAGGTTAAGACTGAGGTGCTGCTTTAATTGAAGTTCTCTTGAGAAGCAGAAGTAAAATAAATAAATAAATAAATAAATAAATAAAAATAAAATGAAAGAGAAGCCAAAAAAAAAAAAGAAGTACTCTTCTCTGACTTCAGAGGTAGTAGCTGTGAGAATGCTTTGCAAGTTGTCCAAGGCTACGATGCAAGTGACAAGAGTAAGGGGGGAAGGGCAAGATAGGGGAATGGGATTAGGAAATACAAACTACTATAAGATAGATAATAAGATAGATATCTATCTATAAGATATATAATCATATATAGATAAGATATATAAGATAGATAGATAATCTATAAGATTATGTATAATGTATAAGATAATGTATAATGTATAAGATAGATAATCGACAAGGATATACTGTACAACACAGGAACATATAGCCATTTTTTAATTCTTTAAAAATTTATTTTTAATTGACACATAATTGGTGATAATTGCTTTACAATGTTGTGTTGGTTTCTTCCATACAACAGTGTGAATCAGCCATAATTATACACACATCCCCTCCCTCTTGAGCCTCCCTCCCTTCCCCTCATCCCACCCATCCAGGCCATCACTAGTGCCAGGCTGGGTTCCCTGTGTTATATAGCAACTTCCCACCAGCTCTCTATTTTACACATGATAGTGTATACATGTCAATGTATAGCCATTATTTTATGGCAACTAAATGGAGTATTTAAAAAACTTTAAATGGAATATTTAAATGGAGTATAATCTAGAAAAATATTGGATGACTATCTTGTACATCTGAAACTAATACCATATTAAAATCAATTATACTTCAATAAATAAAATAAGGGAGAGCATATGGTTAAATCATCATCAATGTGAACCCATCTCTGAAATACTTATGAACATTCAATGACAAATGCTGTTTGCTATTATTTTTATTTCAAATAATTAAACAAAGCAGCCATTGCTTTAAAAAAAAAAAGTCATTGCTATCAGTGACCCCTGATCACCCCTCAGACACATACACACACAAGCACACGCAACACGCCCTCCCCAACTGCCTGAAAATAAACACTTTGACTCAATTTTCTCTTCCATTTCCCTGCAGTATTGCCCTGATGATCTCATTACCAACTCCAGGCAGACTTGTTACTAGCCAATCTAGTTACCTTGGACTCGCCACCATATCTGAGCTCATCCCCCTATAGATTGTTCTGTCATTAACAAGTGTCATCTACATAACTCAAAGTCATGCCCCAAAGCTTTGCAGCAGCCAGCATAGTGATTAAAAAGCAGCCTGGTCCAACCAGGACAGGATCCAGATCTCCTTATTTCAAACCAGATTAATTGCCTCATTAATGACAGTGCCTCACCTGACTCTAGAGTCTATTTTTGCAAAAAAAAAAAAAAAAAACCTACTGCATAAACTGTATACTCCATATCTTTCTGGGGCCTCCCAGCAGCACTAGAGATGGACACCCCCGTTTACAAAGCAGAGAGGGCAAGTGACCTGACCTAGATTCACAGGCAATATCAGAATTCAAACCCAAGCCGTATCCAGGCCAGACTCTTTCCCCTACATCATGGCATTAGTTTACAGTTGGATGGGGAAAAAGAAAGACACAGAAAATACGTTTGTAGACACCTGACCAATGAGAAATTTGGCACGATATATAGCAAAACAAGACCCATGACTTGTAATATGACCTCGTTTATAATCTGGGGGCCAGAAATGAGAAAATTCTCTGAGATCAGCACTGAGCTCTCCCACAAGTCATTTATTCATTCATTCATTCTATGAAATATGTTGAAAGCCTTGTACATATCAGCCACTGTGCTTGGTGCTAGTGGATAAAACACAAAGAACAGGACATGGTCAATGCACTCAAGGAATGCACCATAGTCTACAGAGAGAAAGTGGAAACAGACAAGGATAACTCCAAATGCATAGCAAAGTAGGATTCATGCCATAAGTGAACAAAAATTTCTGCTAGTCGAGAGAGAGCACTCAGATTCTCTTTGTGGGATCAGGAATGACTTCATGGAGTATCAGCTTGACTTACAAAGGTTGAGTAGAATTTGAAGAAATGGTAAATGGGTGAGAATAAGGGGCTGCTAGGGAAAGAGAATGGCACAGAAGTAAGAAATCAGATGTTCAGTTCAGTTCAATTCAGTTGCTCGGTCATGTCCAACTCTTTGCGACCCCATGGACTGCAGCACGCCAGGCTTCCCTGTCCATCACCAACTCCTGGAGTTTACTCAAACTCATGTCCATCAAGCCAGTGATGCCATCCCACCATCTCACCCTCTATCGTCCCCATCTCGACCAGCCCTCAGTCTTTCACAGCATCAGGGTCTTTTCCAATGAGTCAGTTCTTCACAACATATAGCCAAAGTATTGGAGTTTCAGATTCAACATCAGTCCTTCCAAAGAATATTCAGGACTGATTTCCTTTAGGATGGACTGGTTGGACCTCTTTGCAGTCCAAGGGACTCTCAAGAGTCTTCTCCAGCACCACAGTTCAAAAGCATCAATTCTTCAGCGCTCAGCTTTCTTTATAGTCCAACTCTCACATCCATACATGACTACTGGAAAAACCATAGCCTTGACTAGACAGACCTTTGTTGGCAAAGTAATGTCTCTGCTTTTTAATATGCTGTCTAGGTTAGTCATAACTTTTCTTCCAAGGAGCAAGCGTATTTTAATTTCATGGCTGAAATCACCATCTGCAGTGATTTTGGAGCCTAAAAAAATAAAGTCTGACACTATTTCCCCATCTATTTTCCATGAAGTGATGGGACCGGAGGCCATGATCTTAGTTTTCTGAATGTTCAGTTTTAAGCCAACTTTTTCACTCTCCTCTTTCACTTTCATCAAGAGGCTCTTTAGTTCTTCTTCACTTTCTGCCATAAGGATGGTGTCATCTGCATGTCTGAGGTTATTGATATTTCTCCCAGCAGTCTTGATTCCAGCTTGTGCTTCCTCCAGCCCAGCATTTCTTGTGATGTACTCTGCATATAAGTTAAATAAGCAGGGTGACAATATACAGCCTTGACTTACTCCTTTTCTTATTTGGAACCAGTCTGTTGGTCCATGTCCAGCTCTAACTATTGCTTCCTGACCTGCATACAGATTTTTCAAGAGGCAGGTCAGGTGGTCTGGTATTCCCATCTCTTTCAGAATTTACCACAGTTAATTGTGATCCACACAGTCAAAGGCTTTGGCATAGTCAATAAATCAGAAATACATGTTTTTCTGGAACTCTCTTGCTTTTTCAATGATCTAGCAGATATTGGCAATTTGATCGCTGGTTCCTCTGCCTTTTCTAAGTCCAGCTTGAACATCTGGAAGTTCACGGTTCACGTATTGCTGAGCCTGGCTTTGAGAATTTTGAGCATTACTTTACTAGTGTGTGAGATGAGTGCAATTGTGTGGTAGTTTGAGCATTCTTTGGCATTGCCTTTCTTAGGGATTGGAATGAAAACTGACCTTTTCCAGTCCTGTGGCCACTGCTGAGTTTTCCAAATTTGCTGGCATATTGAGTGCAGCACTTTCACAGCATCATCTTTCAGGATTTGAAATAGCTCAACTGGAATTCCATCACCTCCACTAGCTTTGTTCATACTGATGTTTCCTAAGGCCCACTTGACTTCACATTCCAGGATGTCTGGCTCTAGGTGAGTGATCACACCATTGTGATTATCTGGGTCATGAAGTTCTTTTTTGTACAGTTCTTCTGTGTATTCTTGCCACCTCTTCTTAATATCTTCTTCTTCTGTTAGGTCCATACCATTTCTGTCCTTTATTGAGCCCATCTTTGCCTGAAATGTTCTCTTGGTATCTCTAATTTTCTTGAAGAGCTCTTTAGTCTTTCCCATTCTATTGTTTTCCTCTATTTCTTTGCACTGATCACTGAGGAAGGCTTTCTTATCTCTCCTTGCTGTTCCTTGGAACTCTGCATTCAAATGGGTGTCTTTCCTTTTCTCCTTTGGTTTTCGCTTCTCTTCTTTTCACAGCTATTTGTAAGGCCTCCTCAGAGAGCCATTTTGCTTTATTGCATTTCTTTTTCTTAGGGATGGTCTTGATCCCTGTCTCCTGTACAATGTCACGAACCTCTGTCCATAGTTCATCAGGCTCTCTGTCTATCAGATTTAGTCCCTTAAATCTATTTCTCCCTTCCACTGTATAATCGTAAGGGATTTGATTGAGGTCATACCTGAATGGTCTAGTGGTTTTCCCTACTTTCTTCAATTTAAGTCTGAATTTTGCAATGAGGAATTCATGATCTGAGCCACAGTCAGCTCCGGGTCTTGTTTTTGCTGACTGTATAGAGCTTCTCCATCTTTGGCTGCAAAGAATATAATCAGTCTGATTTTGGTGTTGACCATCTGGTGATGTCCATGTGTAGAGTCTTCTCTTGTGCTGCTGGAAGAGGGTGTTTGCTATGACCAGTGCGTTTTCTTGGCAAAACTCCATTAGCCTTGCCCTGCTTCATTCTATACCCCAAGGCCAAATTTGCTTGTTACTCCGGGTGTTTCTTGACTTCCTACTTTTGCATTCCAGTCCCCTGTAATAAAAAGGACATCTTTTGGGGGTGTTAGTTCTAGAAGGTCTTGTAGGTCTTCATGGAACTGTTCAACTTCAGCTTCTTCAGCATTACTGGTCAGGGCATAGACTTGGATTACTGTGATATTGAATGGTTTGCCTTTGAAACAGAGTTCATTCTGTCGTTTTTGAGATTGCATCCAAGTACTGCATTTTGGACTCTTTTGTTGACTATGATGGCTACTCCATTTCTTCTAAGGGATTCTAGCCCACGTAGTAGATATGCTGGTCATCTGAGTTAAATTCACCCATTCCAGGGCTCAAGCAAACCTCGTGTGCACCAGGACCCAGGAACCCCACAGAGACTGAGCCAGAACTGTGTTTGAGTGTCTCATGAGGAGGTATGGTTCAGCAGTGGTCTGCCACAGGGGCGGGGGCTCTGGATGCAGCAGACCTGGGTATGGCATAAGCCCTCCTGGAGGAGGTCGCCGTTAACCCCACCATAGAGCTGCCAGAACTTACACAGGACTGGGAAACAGACTCCTGGAGGGCACAAACAGAACCTTGTGCACCAGGACCCAGGAGAAAGGAGCAGTGACCCCACAAGAGACTGACCCAGACTTGCCTGTGAGTGTCCCGGAGTCTCCGGCGGAGGCGTGGGTCGGTGGTGGCCTGCTGCAGGGTTGCGGGCACTGAGTGTAGCAGTACATGCATGGGATCTTTTGAGGGAGGTCACCGTTATCTTCATTACCTCCACCATAGTTTGGCCCCAGGTAAATAGCAGGGAGGGAACACAGCTCCACCCATCAACAGAAAATTGGATTAAAGATTTACTAAAAAACAAAAAAGATTTACTGAGCATGGGCCATCAGAACAAGACCTGGTTTCAGGTAGTCCTCTCAGTCAGTCTATTCCATCAGGAAGCTTCCATAAGCATCTTAGCCTTCTCCATCAGAGGGCAGACAGACTGAAAACCACAATCACAGGAAACTAACAAATCTGATCACATGGACCACAGCCTTGTCTAACTCAGTGAAACTATGAGCCATGCTGTGTAGGGCCACCCAAGATGGATGGGTCATGATGGAGAGTTCTGACAAAATTTGGTCCACTGGAGAAAGGAATGGCAAACCATTTTAATATTCTTGCCTTGAGAACCCCATGAACAATATGAAAAGGCAAAAAGATAGGACACTGAAAGATGAACTCCCCAAGTCGGTAGGTGCTGAATATGCTACTGGAGATCAGTGGAGAAATAACTTCAGAAAGAATGAAGAGACAGTGCCAAAGCAAAAATAATGCCCAGTTGTGGATGTGACTGGTGATGAAAGCAAGGTCCGATGCTGTAAAGAGCAATATTGCATAGGAGCCTGGAATGTTACGTCCATGAATCAAGGCAAATTGGAAGTGGTCAAACAGGAGATGGCAAGAGTGAACATTGACATTTTAGGAATCAGCAAACTAAAATGGACTGGAATGGGTGAATTTAACTCACAACCCAGATGGGTTACATGTAAATCAGTGGATAACTGTATTTCAATGGAGCTGGAATTGGGCAAAAGAAAGATATAATGGGAAGGTCTGTTTGGGCTAGATTTGGTAGACTTTGAATATCTCAGCTTCTGTCCTTCTCAGAGACCAGCAGCAGTGAAGAATTTGGGGAAAATAGCAAAAGATAGATGTTGCTCCCTGGGAGCCAGATGACAAGGAAAAAAAAAAAAATCATGCCTGCCTGAACTCCAGAAGGGGAGACATCACACTGAGGCTTCTTGGCAGGGTGGGTAATGATGGCAAACTGCTTTCAGGGAAAAAGGGAAATTTACTTCAAAAGGGAAATGTTTGTCTTGGCACCTTCCCCAGTTTATCTTCTGTGCCTTTACTTGTGCTAAACTCTAAACTTGTAGCATTTTCCTCAGCCCCTCTCCCACATGTTCTGCTTGTTGAGAAAGCTAATGCATTTCTCAAGGTGTTCTCCCTGCCCTTTGCCTCAGTGGTCCTAAGTTCTCCATAGTTAAAGCCAGTGATATCTGTTTCTGCTCAGTCTTCTTCCTGGTTCCTTGCTGGCTCATCCCTTTATAGAATTAATCTTCACTAGAGTTAAATCCTTGGTCTTCCTCTCATAGTGTAATTGAAACACCCTATTCCTGGTCTGGACTTCCCTGGTGGCTCAGTGGTAAAGAATCCACCTGACAATGCAGGAGACGTGGGTTCAATCCCCAGGTCGGGAAGATCCCCTGGAGAAGCAAATGGCAACCCACTCCAGTATTCTCACCTGGGAAATCCCGTGAACAGAGGAGCCTGGCGGGCTACAGTCCATGGGGTCACAAAGAGTCAGACACGACTTAGCAACTGAACAACAACTACAACAGTCTCAGTCCACATCCATGGATTCAACTACTATGTCAATGACTTCTAAATCTACCTCTTTATTCTGAATCTTAGATTCACACATCCCGCTGCCTGTGAGACATCTCTACCTTGATGTGCCACAGTTAACTCCAGCTCACCATTTCTTTCACCATTTCAGAGGAAATAATCCTCCCACCCAGAACACACTTTACTACCTAATCTACCGCCATATATTGTATTGTATTGTATACCGCCAAACTAAGCACCTGGAAATTTTTCTTGACCTTCCCCAATCCCTGTCCCCGAAACATCCAATCGATCAACAATCCCTGAACTTTCTGCTTCTTTAATGCTGGCTGACTATATCTTCTCTCCATTCCAACTGCTGATATCTCATCTGGATTAATAAAATAGCCTTTTTACTGATTTCCTTGACCTCAAAGTATGTGCCACAATTCTTACGCAAGCCTTGAGTCAATGCTCTTCCTAAATACCACCTCTTTCAAGAGGGAGCATTTCCTGATTCCTCCCAAACAGTGCTTTCTTCACATGGATCTTGCTAAGAACATATTGCTGTGGAGAATCCTGAGGTCCATATGTGCCCAAGGGAACAGAATCTGGGAGGGGGCTCCAGAGCAGCTCTGGAGAGGTCATACCAATCTACCTGCAAGTACTCTGCATTTTCTAATTTTACACATTTTCTCACTGATGATGTGGCCCACTGCTGCAGGGATTTGGGAAATAATTTGCAGCCTTAATCAAAAATTACTCTTTCCTAAAATAAAATATTAGTTCTGTTGGGTAGTTAATTGTATTATTAGAATGAGCAGCTCATCCTCTTTTACAAGGGCTTTCAACCCTGACTGCCTAATAAGTGCAGGAATTATAGTTAATCTAGCTCAAAATTTAATTATGGTGAATCATACATCACAAAGCAAAGCACACAGGGGCGAAACTCTGGTGAAGTCATGTCCAACTGACCTTGACCTCAGGCCGGCTGGCTTTTTCTAAGTGGGAAATGGAAATCCTTCCCGTTTGTGAGCTAGCAGGGTCATCCAAACAAGACCTAGCCCAGTCTACCTTGGAGGTTTTATGGGAAAGCCTGCCTTAATCAGATCTTACCATGAGAAAGCCCAGAAGCAATTTTCCCTCTGGACTCCTGCCCTTCTAGATCTTGTTAGGGTATTATGCAGTAGGATGTAAAGAACACCATTACAATGGGTCCAGGCTGGACGAGGGCATTGCGGAATTGTTTGAGACCTTTAGAATTTCAAGAATGCATCTAAATCTAGATTCAGAGACTCTCCAGATTGTGTGTGTGCTAAGTTGCTTCAGTCATGTCCAACTCTTTGCAACCCTATGGACTGTAGCCCACCAGGCTCCTCTGTCCATGGGATTCTCCGGGCAAGAATACTGGAGTAGGTTGCCATTTCCTTCTCCAGGGGATCTTCCTGACCCAGGGATCGAACCCGCATGTCTTACATCTCTGCATTGGCAGGGGGGTTCTTTACCACTCACGCCACCTTGACAGGGACCTAAAAGGTAAACAGTTTCTTTAGGTTATATGGCTTTGAGTCCTCTCATAATCCTGACTGCTTACAGAACTGAGGACTATGGTGTTTTCTGAGTTAAAAAAAAAAGAAAGAAGAAGAAGAAACAGTCAGACGCCTTCATTTGGAAATTTCCACTTTTAATAATGTGGTTTAAGAAGTTATTACCTCTCTGAGCAGTTAATGGCACCTAAAGTATTATCTTACAAGTTGTGCTAATTGTTTATTTTTATACATATGCAGGTTGGACTTGATTGCATCACTTAATTAATGCTTAATAAATACTTTTATATTTAACTCATTATTTTCAACCTATCATGACTTTGGGGAATATTCTTTCCACAGTCTAAAATAGCTGCTACCTTTCCTTGATCCTTGACATCTGTACTTTTGAAAATGAATCCTATAATTCCTGCCTATTTGGAATTTGTTTATAGTTTGCCTCCACCACTTCAAGGGGTGGTGGTGGTTTAGTCCTTAAGTCGTGTCTAATTCTTGTGACCCTGTGGACTGTAGCCCACCAGGGTCCTCTGCCCATGGAATTTACCAGGCAAGAATACTGGAGTGGGTTGCCATTTCCTCCTCCAGGGGATCTTCCTGACTCAGGGATAGAACCCAGATCTCCTGCACTGCAGGTGAATTCTTTACTAACTGAGCAGTACCTTTCCTTGATCCTTGCCATCTATACTATTCAAAATTATTCCTTTATTTCCTGCCTGTTTGGAAGTTGTTTATAGTTTGCCTCCACCATTTGAAGGGGTACCAAGCTCTAAATACTATTTATGTTTCCTGCTAAAGGTATTAAAAGGCCTCCTGTTTGTTCTTATCTTTCTTTCTAGCCTCAAGTTTGACTGCCTCCTCTTGGTATTTTGGGGCTTAGGGAAAAAGGTTTTACTTTGAGCTTTCCATGATGATAGATATTCCCCTTTCCTCCGTTTTGGTTTTCTATTGCTGTGTAACAAATCACTTCAAACGTAGTGACCTAAAGCAACACTTTTATCTTATTCACAATTTCATGGATCAGGAATCTAGGACGGTCTTGGCCGGTGATTTGTCTCTGATTCATATGGAGTCTGCTGAAAAGCTAAGGCTGGATACTTCACTTTCAGTATAACTTCTGGACCTAAATGTCTGGCACCTCAAGGTCTGACACCTTGGCCTCTCTCAACATGACACCTCAGCCTCCAGGGCCTCGCCACATGACCTGAACTTCTCATAACATTGGTAGCCTCAAGATTGTCACATGTTGGCAGGCTTTCAAGAGGTAGGATGTGGAAACTGCCCAACCGGTTAAGAGATATTTCAAGAATGGTCACAACAGCATCTTATTTTGCTTTGCTGGCCAAAAGAGTCACAGATTCTCTGAAGACACAAAGAAATGGAGAAGTGGACTGTATTTCTTGATGGAAGAGTGATCTTGCGCAACAGCATGTGGAGTATATTATTGCAGCTATTTTTGGAAAATACAAACTTTTATACCTTCTATAGATTTCCAAACTTAACAGTATTATATTTTAAAATGCATGTAGAAAAAGTGGACAATGAAAGAGAGAAAGAAAGAGATCAAAATATTCAAATAAGACCAGTTTCCATATAGAGGAAGCTTCAGGAAGTAAAATTCGATGAATTGGGATATTTCACTGGAAGATAAGATCAAGTAGTGGATACAACAAGGATTTGAATTCACAGAAATCTGGATTCAAATCATGCCACACCTCTCACCAATTTTATATCCAAGAAAAAATAACTCTATACAATCAATAAACATTCACTGAGGTCTTTTCATATGTTAAGCATCATGCTAGAAACCTACAGATACAGAAATGCAACAAGATTTAAGCCTTAAAGAAGCTAAAGTTATAGCAAGGGATACTGACATGAACAAATATTTGCAATAGAATGTAAGAAATGATATAATAGAGATACCAAGTAATTTAGTGACTCAAAAAAGAAGTTATTAGCCTGGGTGGTTCAGCACATGTTTCACAGAAAAATGAACTCTTGAGCTGTGTCTGAAAAGATAAATAAGAGCTTGCCATACAGAAATGTAAAAAGGATACTTTAGGAGGAGGAAACAACCTAAGCAAAAACATAAAGGTATGAAACAACATAGCTTCTTCAAGGAACTGCAAATAGTCATCATGGATTACTTACACAGAAGACCTATTAAAACTTATGTTAGTGAAGGAGGCAAGTGATCACTGGAGTTTTTGTATCCTATATAAAGAAATTCAAACATTGTTTTGTTGTCCATAGGAACTTAACTAATGATTTGCATAATAGAAAGCCATTCTGTGAAAAGCCTTAGGGAGATTTGCAATTACATAGATGAGGAGGACCTGGAACTTGAGCCAATATAGTTTTAATAGAGAAAATCAGAACAACCTGAGTCAAGTAAAAGAATGAAACTGACAAAATGTCATCATCAAATAGATATCGGGGTTGGACAATAGGGGGGTCTTTGATATGACCCATATTTCTGGTGTTGGTAACCAGTTGTTTTGTGTTGCTAATAAAGCGTATAGGGAGGAGACAATAATTTCTGTGTGAGTTGAGGTACCTTTGAGTCAAGCTAAGGAAATGTCAAATAGGCGGTCAGAAACACTGAAATACTGAATGGTCTGGAATAATGATGAAATTTTAGCAGTGATCAAAATAGAAATGGTAACTGAAGCCCTGAAAGTGGATCAGTGTGCAGAGTGAGAAGAAAAAGTAGCACAGGAAAGACTCTAGAGGAGCATCAGTGTGTAAAGGATAAATAGAGGAAGAAGGTGAAAGTGAAAGTGGCTCAGTTGTGTCCGACTCTTTGCGACCCCGTGAACTATACAGTCCATGGAATTCTCCAGGCCAGAATACTGGAGTGGGTAGCCTTTCACTTCTCCAGGGGATCTTCCCAACCCAGGGATCAAACCCAGGTCTCCTGCATGGCAGGTGGAATCTTTACCAGCTGAGCCACAAGGGAAGTCCAAGAATACTGGAGTGGATAGCCCATCCCTTCTCCAGGGAATCTTCCCAACTAAGGAATCGAACCAGGGTCTCCCGCATTGCAGGCAGATTCTTTGCCAACTGAGCTATCAGGGAAGCCAACAAATACAGGAAGAGGAACCTGCAGAGTGAGGCTTATAAGATTTGAAAACATAGCATTAGGAACTATCAAAAATTAAATAAAAAGAGGAAAAAAAAACTAAAAGTTAACACAATGAGTAGTGGGACAATTTTAATCAGCCTGAACATGTGATGTTCATTAGAAGGAAAGAAAAGGAGGGGGGACAGAAAAAAAAATTGAAAGAAATAATGGCTGAACATTTTCCAAATTATGATCAGTTCATTTCAGTCGCTCAGTCATGTCCAACTCTTTGCAACCCCATGAATCGCAGCACGCCAGGCCTCCCTGTCCATCACCAGCTCCCAGAGTCTACCCAAACCCATGCCCATCCAGCTGGTGATGCCATCCAGCCATCTCATCCTCTGTCATCCCCTTCTCCTCCTGCCCCCAATCCCTCCCAGCATCAGGGTCTTTTCCAATGAGTCAACTCTTCACATGAGGTGGCCAAAGTATTGGAATTTCAGCTTCAGCATCAGTCCTTCCAATAAACACCCAGAACTATAAAGCTACAAATTCAAGAACCTCAATATCCCAAGCACAAAAGCATGGAAAACTACACTGAGGCACATCATATTCTAATTAATTAAAATTGGTGATAAAGAGAAATCTTAAAAGAAGCCAATTGGGGGAAAGCACATGTTATATACAGAGGAATAGATATAAAGAAGAGAGTAGGCTTCTTACTGGAAGCAATGCAAGTTAGAAGACATCAGAAGAAAATAGCTTTTAAAAACTTTAGAAAAAATAGAGGTTAAGCATGCCAAAAATAGACAAAAGAAAGCTAGATTGGCCACATCAATACCTGCAACATAGATTTCAGACTAAAGAAAATCATTTCATAATGTCAAATGAGTCAATTCATCAAAAATATATTATGATCTTATATATTATGCACCTAATAACAGAGATTCAAAAATACATGATGTAAACACTGATAGAGCTGAAAGGAAAAATAGACATATTTACAATTAAAGTTGGAGATTTCAGTACCTCTTTCTCAGTAGTTGAAAGAACAAGTAGACAGAAAGTCAGTAAGGTTAAAGAAAACTGGAATAATACAATCAATAAAATTGACCGACGAGACATTTATAGAATACACCACCAAAAAGTATCAGAATTAATTTCCAAGTAAATATACTTTTACCATGACAGATCATATTCCAACCCATAAAACAAGCCTAAATATATTTTTAAAGACTAAAATTATACAACTTTTTTCTCTGACAAAATTAGAATTGAAATTAGAAATCAATAACATACATATATATGAAGAATCTCCAAATATTTTAAAATTCAACAGTATACTTTCAAATAACCCATGGGTCAAATAAGAGGTTACAAGAAAAATTTTAAATATTTTGAACAGAATGAACATGATAATGCAAGATATCAGAATTTGTGGGGTTCAGCTAAAGCAGTGGTTGGAGAGAAATTTATATTTTGAAAGGTTATATTAGAAAAGAAGAAAAATCTTATATCAAGTTATCAGAAATCAATGAAATATAAAACAGAAAGACATCAGGGAAAATAAATGTGACCAAAGCTAGTTCTTTGAGAAGATTCATAAAAATTACTAACCTCTAGCCGGACTGACTGAAAAAAAAGACACAATTTGCCAATATCAGAAATGAGGTGACACCACTACAGATTCTACAAGTAATAATAGATAAAAAGTATATTGTAACTAATTTTGAGCCAATAATTTCAACAGTGTAGAAGAAATGAAATCTTTAAAAGACAGAACCTACCAAAGCCCCCTCAAATAGAAAAAGATAACTTTAAGTGTCCAATATATATTAAAGATATTAAACAGTTTGTAGTTTAAAAACCTTCCCACAAAATTCTAGCCCTCGATGGATTTTCTGGTAAATTCTACCAGATATTGAAGCAAGAAATGACACCAGTTCTACACAAACATTTCCAGAAAAATTAAAGTGAATAGTTTACAACTTCATCTGTGTGCCAAAACTGGTCAAAGCCATCACAACAAAAGTATAGATCAATATCCTTCACAAACATATACATAAAAACTCAACAAATTTTAGTAAATCACACCCAGTAATATATTTGAAAGATATTACATTATGGCCAAATAGAATTATCAAAGGATAGCAAATGTGGGTTAGTGCTTGAAAATCAAACACTGAGATTGAAAACTATTAATAGGCACTGATTTTTGGAGTACTTCTCCTTTCTCTCACACTGGGCATGATGAGATTAGGGAAGTCAGATATTTGCAGGGATGCAAAGCTGAGGCTACATAGTGCAGACATGGTATTTGGAGGGCAAATCAGTGCCAAATAAATGTGCCCTAAGATCCTGGTTAGACAAGAAAGGAAATGAACAGAAAAGGAAGGATTTGAGACAATGGAGGTCTCTTAAGGTCAAAGAGCAGGTGACATGGAACTCAGCCATTGCTATGAGATTTGAGTCACAATAGAATGTTCGAGTTGAGTATCCTAGGGTCGAAGCCGTGTCCATTGATGTCAAATGACTGGTGATAATTGAGATAATAAGAGGTTAAAGATCAGAGAGGTATGAGGCTGAGTTGTGTGGAATGTGTCTTTCACATGGATGTTGTTGAGGCCATCTAGGATGATGGCAAGTCCTGGAGTATCAAGGAAGCCAGAGATTCAGTCCTCACAAAATGGGAAGAGTGACAAGAGTTCAAGAAATAGAGCATCGTGCCCTCATATCTAATGAAAAAGTAATACTAGTACTGAAAAGATGCATCTTGGTTTGATTAAATTGTAGGAGCAAAGTTTTTCAATGCAGCCAGCTTTGTTTTTCCAGTTTTTGGAAGAGTTGGTTTGAATACTTAGCTCATTGTATTTCTTAGAGAACAAATTAAGATAATGGATTTAAAATGCTCAGCACACAGCCTGGTACTTAGTACATGATCAGTAAATGGAAGCTGTGACTATTAATATTTTTATACTTTTGATTTATTTGACCCATTAAGTAATGTTATCCCTTTGAAAAGTTATTTCTATGGGCACTATAATGTTTTCCCTCTGGACCTACAAGACAGTTATATCTCTGCAAATGAAAAATCCTCAGACATCTAGAGACAGCCAAGACATCCCTCATCTCTAGGCAAAATACCCCCAATTTCCTCTGTTTGACGGAGGACCTCCTTTTTAGAAGCCCATTGAAAGAATACCTAACAAGCTCAGTCATGGAGCCTGACACATAGTGAGTTCTCAGCGTATCTTCTTACTCTTCTGCACTGTACTGGCAGTAGCTCATGGCCCCAGTCCCTAAAAGGATGGCTCAAGTGTAGCTATATGTTGATTGACTTCAAAATGGCAATGCTAGGTTAATTTTGAGAATCTAGAAAATTGGTTTTCTATTGGAAATTGGAAAAGACCCTGATGGTGGGAAAGACTGAAAGCAGGAGGAGAAGGGTTTGACAGAGGAAGAGATGGGTGGATGATATTACTGATTGGATGGACATGAGTTTGAGCAAACTCCGGGAGTTGGTGATGGACAGGGAAGCCAGGTGTGCTGCAGTCTATGGGGTCACAAAGAGTCAGGCATGACTGAGTGACTGAACTGAACTGAACTGAACTGAGCAAACTGGTTGACTATGAACTCTGAGAATTGAGGATCATGGGATTTTCAAAAATCTTCTAAATTCAGTTCTAGGCTTACGGAGGATACTCAACAGTGTTCCATAAAATGAAATAAATCCCCGCTTTATGTCATGCCCTCAGGACAAATATGTCTCTTATTTTATTAATAAAATATAATGGGCAAAACATATGTTTTATACTTAAAGTCGATTAGTTGGCATATCCTCTCACAATTATGATTCTGGAACTTTCATGGCAATCCAGTGTATTTTGTTATCAGTCTCTCATTATGTCTTCTCCACCAAAATGGAACCCAGTGAGCTAGGCAAGCCAAGCCAACTTCGACAGCGACTGCATGCCCTGTCCCCATCAGCTTTCAAACCTCATCCCGTTGTCACATGCCAGGGAGTGGTGGTGGGGTTGGTGTCAGCAGGATGGTCCCTCTCATGTTGATTGGCATCTAGGCATAAGAGACTGAGATTTAAATGTTAGACTCTTGATTCTCATTTAGAAAAGTCTCTCTTTTCTCCTAACCAGTTCAGTTCAGTTCAGTCGCTCAGTCATGTCCGACTCTTTGTGACCCCATGAATCGCAGCACGCCAGGCCTCCCTTGTCCATCACCAACTCCCGGAGTTTACTCAAACTCATGCCCATCGAGTCGGCGATGCCATCCAGCCATCTCATCCTCTGTCGTCTCCTCCTCCTGCCCGCATCACGGTCAGGGTCTTTTCCAATGAGTCAACTCTTCGCATGAGGTGGTCAAAGTAGTGGAGTTTCAGCTTCAGCATCAGTCCTTCCAATGAACACCCAGGACTGATTTCCTTTAGGATGGACTGGTTGGATCTCCTTGCAGTCCAAGGGACTCTCAAGAGTCTTCTCCAACACCATAGTTCAAAAGCATCAATTTTTCGGCACTCAGCTTTCTTCACAGTCCAACTCTCACATCCATACATGACCACTGGAAAAACCACAGCCTTGACCAGACGGACCTCTGTTGGCAAAGTAATGGCTCTGCTTTTTAATATGCTATCTAGGTTGGTCATAACTTTCCTTCCAAGGAGTAAGCGTCTTTTAATTTCATGTCTGTAGTCACCATCCGCAGTGATTTTGGAGCCCAAAAATATAAAGTCTGACACTGTTTCCACTGTCTCCCCATCTATTTCCATGAGGTGATGGGACCAGATGCCATGATCTTAGTTTTCTGAATGTTGAGCTTTAAGCCAACTTTTTCACTCTCCTCTTTTGCTTTCATCAAGAGGCTTTTCAGTTCCTCTTCACTTTTTGCCATAAGGGTGGTGTCATCTGCATATCTGAGGTTATTGATATTTCTCCCGGCAATCTTAATTCCAGCTCGTGCTTCTTCCAGCCCAGCGTTTCTCATGATGTACTCTGCATAGAAGTTAAATAAGCAGGGTGACAATATACAGTGTTGACATACTCCTTTTCCTATTTGGAACCAGTCTGTTGTTCCATGTCCAATTCTAACTGTTGCTTCCTGACCTGCATACAGGTTTCTCAAGAGGCAGGTCAGGTGGTCTGGTATTCCCATCTCTTTCAGAATTTTCCACAGTTTATTGTGATCCACACAATCGAAGGCTTTGGCATAGTCAATAAAGCAGAAATACATGCTTTTCTGGAGCTCTCTTGCTTTTTCGATGATCCAGCGTATATTGACAATTTGACCTCTGGTTCCTCTGCCTTTTCTAAGTCCAGCTTGAACATCTGGAAGTTCTTGGTTCACATATTGCTGAAGCCTGGCTTTGAGAATTTTGAGCATTACTTTACTAGTGTGTGAGATGAGTGCTATTGTGCGGTAGTTTGAGCATTCTTTGGCATTGCCTTTCTTAGGGATTGGAATGAAAACTGACCTTTTCCAGTCCTGTGGCCACTGCTGAGTTTTCCAAATTTGCTGGCATATTGAGTGCAGCACTTTCACAGCATCATCTTTTGGGATTTGAAATAGCTCAGCTGGAATTCCATCACCTCCACTAGCTTTGTTTGTAGTGATGCTTTCTAAGGCCCACCTGACTTCGCATTCCAGGATGTCTGGCTCTAGGTGAGTGATCACACCATCGTGAATATCTGGCTCGTGAAGATCTTTTTTGTACAGTTCTTCTGTGTATTCTTGCCACCTCTTCTTAATATCTTCAGCTTCTGTTAGGTCCATACCATTTCTGTCCTTTATTGAGCCCATCTTTGCCTGAAATGTTCCCTTGGTATCTCTAATTTTCTTGAAGAGATCTCTAGTCTTTCCCATTCTGTTGTTTTCCTCTATTTCTTTGCATTGATCGCTGAGGAAGACTTCTTCTCCTAACCACACCCCCCCAATCTAAGACAATCTCTAATCTCCAAGTCTCTCCGATCAGCACAACCTCTACTCTGACTCTTTCTTTCTGTGACTATTTTCCCCCCCTGTCCTGCTCCCCTTTTGGAAGAACTTTCTTCCTGCCTCAAACTACCTGTTTTCAACCATGTCTCCTTCCTCCCTCCTCCACTCCCACTTCACAAGCCAGACAGTAGCATACACAGTGCACACCATTTATCCATCTTTTGTGGGGGCTGAATGCTCTTGAATTTAATTTTGAGATGGTCTTCTTCAGAGATCACTCTCCTGCCCGCCTACACACAAACTTCCACCATTGCAGTATCTTTGGAAAAAAAACTATGCCCCAACTTCAGACCTCATTCTCATTCAGACAATACTGTAAGTCTTAATTTTAGAATCTAACCCCTCATTTCCATAGAAATCATCTTGACTACTTGCACAATACTCATATGATCCTGAGGTAGACACAGAGGTCTTCATTTGTAGAATTAAAAATTCCATGTCTTAAAGGCCAGGAAAGTTTTCTGGTCCATGTATAGGAACTAGTATTGAAACACAGCCATATATACCTTAAGTTTATAAATATTTTTCTGGTTATTTTGACCTCAAGATTCACAGACTTGAGTCATTCATATTCCTTGGAAATGACAGTTTTCATTACAAGGTCTCTCTGTTTTGTTTTAATTAATTTTATTTTTTTCCTCCTTTCCCATCTCCAATTTCATTTCTCTTCTGCCCCCATAGACATCCACCCTGATATACTTAATAAACACCCTTTCAATCCATCATCTGTATATTAATTTAGATGCATGTGTAATTTTTTAATTTTGTGGTATTTTTGCATAAATTCTACTGCACTATGAAATTCACTTTAATAAAGTGAATGGAATTTTCACCCAGCATAATTTTTGTTTAATGATATTGCTTTAGGTTTGTTGTTTACGAACTCAATGTCTGTGCCCTTCATAGCACCAATTCTTCTGTTGAAGCCCTAAACTCCAGTGTGATGGTAGGTGGAGATTGGGGCCTTTTGGAGGTAATTAGAGTTAGATGAGGTCATGAGGGTTGGAACCTCATGATGGGATTAGTGCTCTTACAAGAAGGGATACCAGCGAGCTTGCTTTCTCTCTCTCTGAGGATGCAGAGAAGACAGTCTGCAAGTCAGTGAACAGCTCTTACCCACAGAAACTGATCATGCTGTCACCTGAATCGGACTTCCAGCCCCAGAACTGTGATTAAATAAATGCCTGTTGTTTAAGCCACCCATTCTATGGTATTTCATTATGTATGGCCAACTGAGTGGACCAAGACATGTATCCAGACTATTAGTTCTGATCGTCCATGGTGTTCTCATCATGCACATATATCACACTTTATTTGTGAGTCCACTTGTTATAGATATCTAGATTCCCTTCAGTGTTATCACACAAAAAATGATTCCATAAACAAACTTGCACGTGTTCCTTAGTGGATCTGCCCCAGAAGTGTAAACATGGTCATAGGTTTTATGTGTGTTTAATTTCATTAAGCACCTCCAGATTACTCTCCAGAGTAACTTTGCCAGTTCACATTTCTGCCAGCAATACATGAAAATATAGGATTCCCCATATCATCACCAGCTTACAATACTATCTGACTTTCTAATTTTGCCATTTAAATATGCATTTAGAGATATCTCATGGTTTTTCAACTGTACATTTTTCTGAGTACAACTGTTATTGGGTATTTCCCCATAATTGCAGATTTCTTGTTCTGTGAAACACCAATTAATGTTTTGCTCATTTTCTGTTGAGCACATATTTTCTTATTTGTACATTTTGAACAGTTTATTTTTTATATGTCATTAATAACTTCATCTACTTCCAGAATGGACTGGAGGAAAATTAACAGAAAAATTCAGAGAAATAGGGCAGGTAAATAAAGATCACAAGAGTGATAGAAAAGCCGTGTAGAAATGTCTATCCTAGTTCTTGGTTTTTTTTTTAATTGGGTTTCTTTTTTTGCTATTGAGTTGTAAGAGTTCCTTATATATTTTGGATACTAACCCCTTGTCAAGCAGATGGTTGGCAAGTAGTTTCTCCCATTCAATCAGTTATCTTTTCATTCAGTTGATTGTTTCCTTTGCTGCGCAGGTAAAAAGCAGAAGCTTTCTAGTTTGATGTAGTCAGTTGCTTGTGCTTTTGGTGTCATAGCCAAGGAATCATCACTGCCAAGACCAATGTCAAGGAGTTTTTCCCCTGTGTTTTCTTCTAGGAGTTTCACAGATAGGCACTGAAGTATTTATTAAGAGGGTAGAGCTCCTATTAAGTGTTCTTGCCAGGGAAAAAACCAAACAAATAAAAATGCAAAGAGACACCAGGAAACTTTTGGAAGTGATGGATATGTTATTACCTTGATTGTGGTGATGGAGTCACAGGTATACTTGGGTGCCCGAACATTGAAATGTATATGTTAAATATGTATGTTTTTTCAATATCAATTATACCTCAGTAAAACTGCGTTTTTTAAAAAATGTAGAGAAAGGCAGAACCAAGGGTGAAATAGGTACTCCTACCTAGCCAAGGGTAAAAAAAAAAAACCTCTACCTAGCATAACTCTGAGTCTTCTGGCAGCCAAGACAAAAAGAAGAAATGATTTGTTTATTCAGCACATGTTTTATGTTCATGCTTTAAGGTTTTAAATTCCCTTGGTCTCTCGGCTGAGTCTGAAGATAGAAAATAAATATGGTTTTGAGACAATAATCTGACTAAATCAAGCCTGAAAAATACAATCATCAGAACAACACTAGAGAAAATATTCTTTGGGGCTGAATCATCTCACTAATCATCATATCTGCAAAAAGCTTTTGAAACATTTGTTTTGGTATAAGAAATATTATCAAGACATGTTGATTTTTAAGGTTTTCTTAAATTTGTTTTGAATAGTGGGATGCAGAATGCATAAAAATGTTTTGAAAATATTTTCTCAAAACACTGCAATGCTAAACAGTGTTTAAAGAATTTTGATTTGCAAATGTAGACTTCAAATGGCCATAACAGTTGCACTCCTCAGTGACAAATGAGTCTTCCACTGCTGGACTGGGGCCGGTTTGTCATGGCTTCTGGTGGAAGGCTGCACAGAGTCAATCTTTCAAGGGAGAGCCCCATTTGGGGACCTGGATCATTAGGAGTTAAGGCTTAAGCTTATAAAAAAGCACTCTTGGGAGGCTCAGAGGCACAGTCCATAGACCAATGGTCCCTGGTAGTATCTTGAGTGTCTACTAGAGAGAGGTGCATGCTAAGTCACTTCAGTCATATCTGACTCTGTGTGACCTTATGGACTGTAGCCCGCCAGACTCCTCTATCCATGGGATTCTCCAGGCAAGAATACTGGAGTGGGTTGCTGTGCCCTCCTCCAAGGGGTCTTCCTGACCCAGGTAGAGGGGTCAACAAAGATGTGGCCCCTTGGTCTTCAACAGTCATCTTGGGGGTTCTGTTACCTGTTCAGTTGAAGTAGGTGAGGCTTTGCAAGCCACTTGGCAAATAGATGGAGAAACAATTGAAACAGTGAGAGACCTTATTTTGGGGGGGGCTCCAAAATCACTGCAGATGGTGACTACAGCCGTGAAATTAAAAGATGCTTGCTCCTTGAAAGAAATGCTATGACAAACCTTGACAACATATTAAATTAAAAAGCAGAGACATTACTTTGCCAACAAAGGTTCATCTAGTCAAAGTTATAGTTGTTGTAGTCATGTATGGATGTGAGAGTTGGACCATAAAGAAAGCTGAGCGCTGAAGAATTGATGCTTTGAACTGTGGTGTTGGAGAAGACTCTTGAAAGTCCCTTGGACTGCAAGGAGATCCAACCAGTCCATCCTAAAGGAAATCAACCCTGAATATTCACTGGAAGGACTGATGCTGAAGCTGAAACTCCAATACTTTGGCCACCTGATGCAAAGAACTGACTCACTGGAAAAGACCTTGATGCTGGGAAAGATTGAAGGCAGGAGGAGAAGGAGATGAGAGGATGAGGTGGTTGGATGGCATCACCGACTGGATGGACATGAGTTTGCACAAGCTCTGGGAGTTGGTGATGGACAGGGAAGCCTGGCGTGCTGTGGTCCGTGGGGTTGCAAAGAGTCTGACACAACTGAGTGACTGAACTGAACAGAACTAACCAGCCCTCGTTGGCTGGTAATTCTGAATCATTATGAATCCTAGCATTCCAAAGCAGGGGGGAAAAGCCCTCAGAAAATGCCTCTGTTTAAATATTCCAGGCTCTGTGACAGGCACAGGACATAAGTTGTATTCAATGTTCTCAGCAATCCCATGAAGTATATAATAGTATTAACTTCAATCTATAGGTGAAGAAACTAAGGCTTAGAGAACCTATGTGACACTCCCAAGGTCACACAATTGGTAAGTAGGGAAACTGGGGCTTGAACTGAAGCCCCCAAACTCTAAAACCTATGCTTTTAACCATTTCATGATACTGCCTACCTCCCCTCCAATCAGTCATGGGATTAGTGATTGAGCTTATTATATTCATTATATTAATAGTATCTTTTATTAATATTGTCATTAGCTGCTTACCAAGCACTTTATATCCTTGTCTCCTTAAGTAGATTATAAACTCCTTATGAGTGTGAACTGCCTTTTATTCTTGTATACCAAGAGTACCTAATACAGCTGTAAGAATTTAGAAGGGAAGGAAAGGACTAATATTTATTCAGTACACATTATGACCCAAGCACTATCCTGAGCATTTTATATGCTTTATCTCATTAAGTCTTCACACCCCTGTGATGTAAGTGCTATAAGTATTCCAGTTGTATAGATGCAGAAACTGAGGCTTAAAGAGTTTAAACTACTTGTTCAGAAAGAAGTCAGACACTAAAGAGTACATTCTGTATAATTCCATTTACTTGAAGATTAAACCAGGCAAAGTCGCTATATGGTGATAGATGTTATAATAGTAACTACCTTTCCAAGGAGTACTGACTGTGAAGGAACATAAGGGAGTCTCCTGAGATGCTAGAAATATTCTATATTTTGATCTGAGAGATGCTTACGTAGGTGTGCATGCAAGCTAAGTCACCTCAGTCATGTCTGACTCTTTGTGACCCTATGGATTATAGCCCACCAGGCTCCTCTGTCCATGGGATTTCCCAGGCAAGAATATTGGAGTGGGTTGCCATTTCCTTCTCCAGGGGGTCTTCCTGACCCAGGGATCTAACCCGCGTCTCCTGCATTGCCGGCAGATTCTTTACTAACTGAGCTCCCAGGGAAGCCTACATGGGTGTATCAGTTCAGTTCAGTCACTCAGTTGTGTCCGACTCAGGTGGCACACATAAGATTGATGTACATTTCCGTATATAGGTTTTACTTTAATTAAAAACAAATAATATAAAAATGACTTGCTCCAAGTATCATGATTAGTAAGTGCCAGAGCTGAAATTTGAACCCAGTTCCATATACTTTGACTTTCATGCTTCCAAAATCCCTGCCTCCTCTCACTTCTGCCATTTTTATAAGCATCAACTGGGTCTTCTTCTAGATCGTTTTCACTTCTCACAGCTTCTCTAGTTGAACATGGGCTGTGAGAACAGGATCCACTCAATATCTCACCCTCCAGCGCCCTCCATGCCCCTTACTCAACACATGAACTTCCTTTTAATTAAGGGAGCACATTTTAATCCTCATGATGCCAATAATTCAAGCAGAGGCATCCATCAGGTGGACTTTAAAAATTAAAAGCTGGTGATGTTGAAATAATTCTCCTGCTTATCTTCTAATGATTGGAGAGTTTTGCAACCGTACACTGCAAGCAATAATAAACAGTTTCAATTTAGTTAATCTATTCAATCTTAACAGTATTTATTGGTCAAAAGATTCTGTACAAGCTATTGTGGGTCCAGTGAAGACTAAACAGATGACAATGACAAAGTTCCTGATGAGCTTTAAGTCAAGTGGCAGAGGTGGATGTACACAGGCAGCTTTGCACTGCTAGAAGGTAAAATGCTCTTGTTAGTATTACGCAGCTGCAAAATACTACGGGAATTGAAGAGGAGAGTTGATTTTAATGGTGGTTAGGTAGGGTGTGTCATGGAAGGCTTCTAAGAGGAGGTGACATTTTTGTTTGTTTGTTTCCATTATGTTGTTTTTTTTTAAGTTTTTATTGGAGTGTAGTCAATTCACAATGTTATGTTAGTTTCAGATGTATAGCAAAGTGAATCAGTTACACATATATCCACTGTTTTTTAGATTCTTTCCCCACATAGGCCATTACAGAGTATTGAGTAGAGTTCCCTGTGTTATATGCATGACACTTTATATGGATTATAAAAATATTATTTTTCTTTTTGTGATATCCCTGTGATCTCACTGTTTATTAGGGTTTGTAAAAGTCAACTAAATACATAATATTATGCGTATGTTAACTAAATGATTAAAGAAATTTCCCCAACTAATCTTTCTCCCCACCACTTCCTTCTAGTACTCCCTATGATCCAGCTAACTCCACTGCAATTATTAGCTTCCTAAAATTACAAGGAACATAAATTTAATAGTGTCACAAGGAGGTGACTTTGAATTGAGCCATGAAGACTAGGATTTGAACTGGGTAAAGTTCTCAGCTTCATCCCTAATTTCTCTTTCTCTCATACCCTTCATTCAAACCCTCCCAGGTCTCTTGGTTCTGCATTCAAACTATGTCTTGTCCAACCACTCTCTCCTCATTTTCACTACTAACACTCTGGACCAAGCTGTAATCATTTGTCACCTAGCCTATCATACTAGCCTTCTAACTAGGTTCTCTCCTCCCACGTTTGCCTCCAGGATTTTCTTCACCAGTGTTCATAGATCTATTAAAAACATCAATCAGTTGTCATTTGCCTATTTAGAAATCATTTATTGACTTACAATTTTATTTAGAATAATATCTCAGCTCTTTACTATGTTGTCCATAACCCTACATGATCAGGCCGCTGCCTAGCTGTCTGACCTTATCTCCTCCTTATCTCCTGGCTCAGTATGCTTTAGTTACATTGGCCTCTTTATAGCTCCTGAAACTGTTAAGCATTTTTCTGCATCAGAGCATTTGTATTCCTAGTTCCCTTTGTTTGGAATGCCTCATCCTTCACCTCATTCAGCTGTCTATTCATGTTACCTCCTCAGAGAGGTCCTCCCTAAAGTCCCCAGGTAAAACAGGAATCCCCTCCACCATTCTCTACCCCTGTGTCCTGTTTCATTTTTCTTCATAGCATTTATTGCTACTTGTCATTTGCTTACATAAATATATGTTCCTTGATTTATCAAGTGTCTTCCCCACTAGAATATAAGCTTCATCCAAGCAGGAATTTCTGTCTCTTTCACTCACTGTTAAATTTCCAATGCCCAAAACACGGCCTTGCACATAAATAGGTGCCCAGTGCATAACTGCTGAGTGTAAAGTCAGAGATGGAGAGGAATATACATTCCCAGTGGGAAATTCATTCATTCAAAATAGCGTAAGCTGCTGGGAATAAGGTATGTCAGAGAAGGTGAACCTGATAAATGGTGTCTCTGTCCTCACAGAATTTCCAGTCTAGAAAACATGCAATTACAAACCATGGAATAAATTCTTTGATAGGGATGAACACTGTGGACTGTGGGAGCACATGGGAGGTCCTCGTTACAATGACTACTGCAGTGACTGGCCCATGTTAATTCATTCTTTCGTTTATTCATCTGTCAAACATTTGTTGAATACCTCTTCTGCTTGTCAAAGGGAATTACATAACTCACAGTCAAGTAGAGGAGACGCATGCTCAATGTTGGGATACAGAAAGATTAAGGTGAAGGGTGATGAATAGGAAGGAGGCAAGAAGCTGGAGGCAAAGAGTCCTGGCAAGAGACTATTGCAGTTATCCAGTCATAAGGAAAGAAGAGTTGGTTTGAGCCAGAGGGATGTCACAACCTCGCCTGTGACCAGTCAAGGAAGATGTAGCCATTTTCCCCAAGATGCTCCTAACGTAGCCTGAAAAAACCCATATTATTGGGCCTTTTATTCAGTCTCCCCTCCCACCATCACACATGCTGGTTTCTCAATCAGGAAGTGTTAGTCACTCCGTCATGTCTGACTCTTTGTGACCCTGTGGACTGTAGCCCACCAGGCTCCTCTATCCATGGGATTTCCCAAGCAAGAATACTGGAGTGGGTTGTCATTCTCTTCTCCAGGGGATCTTCCTGACCCAGGGATCAAACCCGGGTCTCCTGCATTGCAGGCAGATTCTTTACCATCTGAGCCATTCTAGATTGGGAGTGTCCCCATTAATCCTTTCTGCCATTTTCATGAGGTCATCAACACTGTCATACTCCATTGCATAGGACTGAAATCTTCCACTGGAAATAAAAATGGTGTGTCGAGGTGTTTTCCTACTGCAAGGTGGGCTATATTAGCCCTACTGAATAGGGATGTGGAAGGGAGGTGGAAGGCAGGCAAGCAGCAGACAGGAGCCAAGAGAGGTGTGAGAGGGGGAAGGCCCCTCCCTTGAGCCAGTCAACTGGGACAAGAGAGCCTGACCAGGGGCCGAGTTTCCAGGGGCTTGTTCCATTTCAGATGACTCGTTTAGGCATTACTTTATTTATACCCCTGCCTCATTCCACACTGCCTTCTGATCTGATCTGTTGATCCCCTCCCCTCCCCTCACCCTTTCAAATTAAAGGTCACCAGGATAGAATTCTTTGGGGGCCCAGGCTACACCTGTTTCTTGCACGTGCTCAAGTGGGAAAATAGCCAAGGACTAAATACAACCACTTCATCATTGGGGAAAAAAACTGAGACCCAGAGAAGTTGACAAAACAATTCCATGTCCTATAGCCAATAACAGGCTAAATCCTGACTCGGCCTAAACATGAGCCTTGGTCCTCTGATGTTCATAGTTCGGAGACAGCATTTTCTTATGGCACAAAGGACAGGAACTCACTTCCCTGTGGAGAGCTTTCCTAAATGGGGGAATGTCATTTAGTGGACAAAGAGGATTCACTTTACAAGTTGGGTTGCATTCAGCTTTGCAAGAAGCTAGACTCATATAAGTGTGAGAGTGTGAGAAAGAGGTATACACATGCCTATGTCGTGACTTCTGTCGATTTCACACACACACACACACACACACACACACACACACACACTTCCCCACTCTTCAGCCACCCAGAGAACTGGGCCCATCGCTAGTATATAAGGCTGTTTTTAGGATATGAGGACTCTGAAGTCTGATTCCCCAGTGGTCTGGATGGCCTCAAAGTGAGTGAGACGCGACTTCATCATTCAAGCCTCTTCCTGTCCAACTGCAGACCCCAGCCTCTCCCTTTCTCCCTCTTACTCCCTTTCATTGTGTCTGTCACACTCCACTCCTCTGATCTCTGCCACAATTTGTCCCTGTTTCTCTATCTCTTGCTCCCTCCTCTCTCCTCTCGACCTCGGTCTTTCTCTGATTGCCATCTCTTGTCTGTATCTCTCCATGGCTCTGTGTCTTTTTTTTTTTCCCTCTCTCAATGATTTTTTTTTTCTCTTACACATGCACTTCCCCCCTCCCTCCCCTTCCCTTCCTCTCTCTCTTCCAGAAAGCCCTCCAAGAATCTCAGGCTTCTAAGCTGACCAGCCAGAACTGCCCTGTTCAGCTCCTAACTGGCTAGCTTCTTTAATCTTTCCATAAAAATAAATCATATTTGCAACCTAGATTAAAGGTCTTGCGAGAAAAAAAAAACTCTGGATCTTTGCTGCTGGGCATCCCCTCCCAGAACTTGGCATGGGGTTGAGAACATATCAGGTGCTCAGAGAATACCCATTCCCCTGCCTTGGCCCACCCCACTGACTGTTCAGCAATCTCAAAGCTATTCTTCACCCCAGCACCTCCTCTTTGTAGCTGAAATAACTCGTGGCAGCTGGAAAGGAGAAGAGCCTCCCAGAGTGCAATGGGCATATATGCTTTGAGAGGTCTTCAACTCTCCCCTGCCCCCAGCGGGGGTACACCATTGGCCCCAGGGCCTGGCCTCCTGGATCCAGAGTAGCCTGTTATGAGCAAGGGTATTCTGGTCTGATGCCCACAATACCTGTCACTTCAGTAGTCCACTCACCACCCTACTGACAGCATTTCTTTCCTCTCAGACCCCATTCTCAGTCTAGTTGTGTGCGCTCACGTGCACTGCTGCCTCCCCCGTTAGACTGTGGGTTTCGTGACGTCAAAGTCTGTGTCTGTCTTCCTTTTTTTTGGAAGTATTATCAATATTTTTAATTTCCAGAAAAGTTTAGGAAAATCATTTTCTAAATTATATTTTTTCTTGATTTATGCTTGTCAAATGGGCACATACACCATTTCATTTTAGTGTATCTGTTTATATATCAAATTTTTATCTCTTATCTAGTGTCTGTCTTCTTATCATCATATCCTCAGCACCGAACACAGTGCCTGGCACAGGGTGGGCGTGCAATACACCGTTGCTGAATAAATCAACAAATGAACCAATTATGCTCTGGAAAGCTCCATTTCCTCCCTCGTACAATGGGTGAAGTACCAACCCCTGCTTCCTAGGACTCTTAGAAAAGTGAAAGCCAATAATAAAGGTCAAGTGACGGGCATACAACAGGTGCTTAATAAATATAAGGACTCTGCAGTGTTGTTGGGAGGACAAAATAAGATGACACGGAGGATTGGCCATCACAGGGCCTAGCACAGAGGAGACCCTCAGTAAATGTCCACGGCCTTCCACGTCTTTGCCACAGCCTGCAGCCAGAGCTGCCGTGTGGGGCCAGGGGGCGGGTGGGGGGGTAAACTGGGAGTGTGCCCCCTCCCACCTCCCTCTGGGAATGGGAGCTTGTGTCTTCTGGTAGCCTCTTTCAACAGCCCTAAGTGGGTGGACTCTTGGGGGACTGTAATCCCCAAGGCCCTTTCCTCAGCCCCTGCCCAGCCTTTCCTGCCTAATTAGATGAGTAACGGTGTTTACTGTCTCTGGCTGGGCAGCTGACGGATGGTTGAGGCTGCAGATCATTAACCTTTCCCGGGTTCCCAAATGTTCTCATTAAGGAGCCCTGTCCTATGTCTTTTTCCAGCCCCAAGCTGAGGGCCGAGGGGCTGGCTGGCAGGGCGGGACGTGACTAGAGGATCTGGAGAGTTCTCTGATACAGCCGCAAGGATTCTGTCTCCTCTTTTCATCACTCCACCCTTACTCCTTCCTTCAGAAAGCCTCCTCCCAGAGATACAGGCTCTTGGGCAACCCCTACCAATAATATATCCTCTTTCTTGCCCCCCCATATCTCATCAGAGTGTGAGGATAGATTTGGGGACTGAAGGGCTGCTAGAAAGACCCTCTGAACTCCAGGATGTCGATAATAGAGCCTCTAAAAAGAATAGACACATGTATATGTATACTGAATCACTTTGCTGTACATCTGAAACTAACACAACATTGTTAATGAACTATAGTCTAGTATAAAATAAAAAACTTTTAAAATAGAGCCTTAGGACACTTGAGACATACCTGATAAGAGTGTATGGGAGGTGAATTAAAAAAGCTGGTGGTCAGGATTTACTATGGAAAGTAGTGACTGGTTTGGGGAAGCTGAGCGTGTACCGGAACAGTGTTTGGAGGAAACAAACAAACAAATCAATCACTTCTCCAAGCATTCATGGAAGAAATACGCCTCCAGGGTCTGCATATGACTAGTTTTGTGATTCTGGATGAGTTGCTTCAACTTTCTGGGTCTTAATTTTTATAACTGTAAAATAGCAATAAGAACAACCAGAGTGATTTAGAATATCCTATGAGACAACGGATATAAAACTCATAGTTCAGAATCTGTACTTTTCCCAAAGCGAGTCAGAATTCTGCCCCCCCTCCTTTATCTTGATTAAACCATCTTCTTCTCATTAAAATTGAAGGGGCAAAATTTTAGGACAGTTTCTCTCAACCTTTCTCCACTAGTCAGCCCTAGAGGCTTGAAATACCCACCAGAACGTTCATTGCTTGAGGACTTATGGTACATGTATATTACTTTGACCACCTGATACGAAGAACTGACTCATTAGAAAAGACCCTGATGCTGGGAAAGATTGAAGGCAGGAGAAGGGGATGGCAGAGGATGAGATGGTTGGATGGCATCACCGTCTCGATGGACATGAGTTTGAGCAAGCTCTGGAAGTTGGTGATGGACAGGGAGGCCTGGCATGCTGTAGTTGCAGCATGGGGTCACGAAGAGTCGGACACGACTGAGCGACTGAACAGAAGTGACTGAATGCTAAATTTAAACTTAAGTGGGGTTTCCCAGGTGGTGCTAGTGGTAAAAGAATCCACCTGCCAATGCAGGAGACATAAGAGACATGAGTTCGATCCCTGGGTCAGGAAGATCCCCTAGAGGAGGGCATGGCAACCCACTCCAGTATTCTTTCCTGGAGAATCCCATGGACAGAGAAGTCTAGCAGGCTACAGTCCATGGGGTCACAAAGAGTCAGACACAACTAAAGTGACTTAGCACGCAAAGCTAAATTTTATCAGAGAGGAGGATGGAATGGAGTGGGCTAACACATTTGCAGGAAGTTTATCTGATTAGTCTTTTAGTACCCAAAGCACAGTGATGGATCTAGACCAGAGACGTGGAAACAAGTAAGACAAGAGTCATGGAAAGGCTGAAATAAGACATTAAAGGAGGAACTCCTCTATGGTTTTCCTGCTTCCTCTCACCTCACTGTATCTAATCCATTATGGAGTTCTATCTATCTCTTTGAATAGTTCATTTACACTAAACTCTTTGTATCCAAAACTGAACTCACAGTTCCACACTCAATCTGCTGCTCCTTCCTTAGTGTTCCAATGGCACCGCCATCTACTGTAAGTCCCATATAAGACACGTGGTAGAAACCAACACAATATTGTAAAGTAATTATCCTTTGATTAAAAATAAATTTTAAAAAAGACACTTGGCCACATCTTTCACTCGTTTCTCTCCCTATAGTTCATGGTCAAGCTCCAAACCCAGTATATTCCACATCCAGAATCTGTCTCAGCTCTGCCCACTTCCCTCTGCCTTCATTCCCAAGGTCCCAGCTATAGTGTAGGCCAAATGAATCATAATCTTGGGAGGTAAGATTCAGAAATCAGTATTTTTTAAAATTCCCCATATGAGTCCATTATGTAGCCAAGGACAGGAACCACTGCTCTATACATTATCCAGAGTGATATTTTCAAAAACATAAATCATACCCTGAAACTCTCCTGCTGAAAACTTTATTGGATTGACACTGTACTTGGAATAAACTTCAGGCTCTTTTCTGTGGCCTACAAGACCCTTTAAAAGATGGTCCCTGTTGATCTCTCTAACACCATCTATATCCTCCCCTTTTTTTCTAACACTTCAACCATATTGGCTTTCTTTCTGTACCTCCTATACACCAAATCCATTCTCATTTCAGGGACTGGCATTAACTGTGTCAGTGTTCCCAAGCTAAACACCAACCTTGAGGTCCCTGATCCATTTCAAAGAGAGAATAAAAACAGTGAAGAAGTTTGGATTTTCCCTTGAACTTTTCCCCACCTGTCTCCATCCAGTGTGCCATCATCTCATTTGAGCTGATTTCTACAGTGTTTACCACACCATCTGTCACTGGTTTGAGGGCCCCTGCTGGGCATTCCTATCTCCAATAACAGTTTTACACAATGCAGTCTAGTTAAAATGGCCACACAGACTGCAAATTAAAACCAGAGACACTACATACATGCACACACATTGAATTGGCTGAAGTTCAAAACAAGAACATCAATACCAAGTATTGGCAAGAATAAGGAGCAACTGAAATTTTCATACTCTGCCAATGGGAGTACAAATTCACATAATCACTTTGGAAAATTGTTTGACAGTACCTAAGAAAGTGAAAAAATAAATACCATATGATGGCTATTCTATACATTGATATATAGAGAAGTGAGTGCATATGTCCACCAAAAACATGTATAAGAATATTCATAACAACAACATTATTCATAATAGCACCAAACTATAAATGACTCAGATATCCGTCAACAGTAGAATGTGCTATATAGTACGATGTGCTATATCCAGGTCCATCATCCATGTGGTATATTCATGTGCTATATTCATACAATGAAATGCTACTAAATACTACAAAGAAAGAAAAGAAAAAAAAACTACTACTGATATAGTTGACTACATGGGTGAACTTTACAGACAGAAGGATGAGTGAAAGAAGGCAGACACACAAGAGGACATTGAAGAATAAGCAAAACTGATTGATGCTGACAGGTCAGACTAGTACAGTGGTTCTCAGAGCACCTGAGAACTTGTTATAAACGCTAATCAATGTATGACAAAAAATAAATAAATAAATAAAAATTAAAAAAAAAATAAACCAACACTAATTCGTGGACCCCACCCATATCTACTGAATCAGAATCTCTGAATGTAAGGTCCAGTCATTTGCGCTTTAACAAGTCCTCCAGGTGATTCTAGACTCGTGGTTACTTCCTAGGGGAGTATTGACTGGGAAGGGGCCTGAGAGCCTGTCTGTGGTGTGTGAAATATTCCATAGCATCCAAGACAATGGGGATAAATTCAGAAAGAGCTGGGAGGGGGGTGGGGTGTGAAAACAGGAAATGGAGCTGCTGAGGGAGTTAAAAGCAGCCAGGGTGAGAAGTGGAAGACAGCAACTCCAATTAGTGCTAATTCCATTTGCCAAGCCGGTGTTCTCCCTTTGAGCTCAGTTGCCTCCTTGTTCTCCAGGCCCCACCGTCAAGCCTACAGAAGCCCCCCATTTGTTCTACCCAGAGAGCAGAGTTTAGCTATGGGCCCTGGTTGCTGACCTCTCTGCCTTTGAAAGTGTCTTCCCAATTCATAGAGCTCTCATCTCCTTAATGGGATGAGCCAGTTCTGTTCCAAGAGCCATTTCATTTGGCTGTGGCTCTGGGTGGTGGCAGTGGGAGGAGTTAAGAGATCCCTCAGAGTTCCCCAGAGCCATCATTTTACTGTCTGTTTTATTAGTTCAATTACTTTAAAAGACTATCAAGAAGAAGATGAAGTACCTAACTGGGGTGCATGTCCATGCTGACACTGACCTGGAAGCTGGCCCAAGAAATTCACAGCCCTCAACAGGTTAAGAGGTGGTCAATGTTGGGGACCTAGAACTATCGATGATTTGAACTCTTAAGGACCTTAGAGAGTTTCTGGTCTATCCTCTCATTGACTTCATGGGAAACTGAGGTCCAGGAACATAAAGCAAGTTAGTGACCTCCAGGAAGGATGCTTCCAGGTCCATCATCCATGTGTCTCCCAAAAGACAACCATTTGGAAAAGTGACTGCAGTTTCAGCTTCTATTTCTGCAAAGCTTGCCTTTTTCTTAGCAAAGTTTGCCTTCAAAGCAATGGGTGTGTGATTGGAGTATATTTCCTTATTGAAAACTTGCTTTATTCCCAGAGAAGAAGCTTCCCTTCAGAACCCTAAGAGTCAAAGATGGTTACCTCAGGGACCAGAAGATGCAGGGCAACATGCTACAAAATGGCCCGGCTCTCCCAAGGACCATGTTCACACCAGTCCTGGGTCCTAAAGTTTGGGTTGGAGTAGCCTGATGCTCATTCCTTACTTAGTTCATCTCTTCCTCATATTGAGCACTGTGAACCATGGCTCTTCTTGCTATGGGAAATACAGAGTTCTCTGCTTGGAGAACTCTGATCTGATGAGGGAAGAAGAGATTGTTCTGGTGTGGTAGAAGGATGATCTGATCTAAAGACAGAGAAATACGGACTCACACTTCCAGCTGTGTCACTGATTAATCATAGAATATTGGTTAAATCATATCATCTCCCTCAGTCCTAAATTCCCCACCTCTAAGATGGAGATTATATTATCTACTTTCCAGAGTTGTTAATATAGATAAAGCGGTGTCCATAAAGTATTTCACACAGTGTCAGGCAACCAGTAAGAACTCGGAAGTGATATGTCATTTTTATTAATTGGGTAATCTTCAGCAGGTCCCTCCACCTCTGGAGCCATCAGTTCAGTTCAGTTGCTCAGTCATGTCCGACTCTTTGCGACCACATGGACTGCAGCACGCCAGGCCTCCCTGTTCATCACCAACTCCCAGAGTTTACCCAAACTCATGTCCATTGAGTTGGTGATGCCATCCAACCATCTCATCCTCTGTCGTCCCCTTCTCCTCCTGCCTTCAATCTTTCCTAGCATGAGGGTCTTTTCAAATGAGTCAGCTCTTCGCATCAGGTGGCCAAAATATTGGAGTTTCAGCTTCAACATCAGTCCTTCCAGTGAACACACGGGGCTAATCTCCTTTAGGATGGACTGGTTGGATCTCCTTGCAGTCCAAGGGAATCTCAAGAGTCTTCTCCAACACCACAGTTCAAAAGCATCAATTTTTCAGTGCTCAGCCTTCTTTATAGTCCAACTCTCACATCCATACATGACTACTGGAAAAAACATAGCTTCGACTAGATGGACCTTTGTTGGCAAAGTAATGTTTCTGCTTTTTAATATGCTGTCTAGGTTGGTCATAACTTTCCTTCCAAGGAATAAGTGTCTTTTAATTTCATGTCTGTAGTCACCATCTGCATTGATTTTGGAGCCCAAAAATATAAAGTCTTTCACTGTTTCCACTGTTTCCCCATCTATTTGCCATGAAGTGATGGGATCGGATGCCATGACCTTAGTTTTATGAATGTTGAGCTTTAAGCCAACTTTTTCACTCTCCTCTTTCACTTTCATCAAGAGGCTCTTTAGTTCTTCTTCACTTTCTGCCATAAGGATGGTGTCATCTGCATATCTGAGGTTATTGATATTTCTCCCAGCAATCTTGATTCCAGCTTGTGCTTCCTCCAGCCCAGCATTTCTCATGATGTACTCTGCATATAAGTTAAATAAGCAGGGGGACAGTATACAGCCTTGACATACTCCTTTTCCTATTTGGAACCAGTGTGTTGTTCCATGTCCAGTTCTAACTGTTGCTTCCTGACCTGCATACAGATTTTTCAAGAGGCAGGTCAGGTGGTCTGGTATTCCCATCTCTTTAAGAATTTTCCACAGTTAATTGTGATCCACACAATCGAAGGCTTTGGCATAGTCAATAAATCAGAAATACATGTTTTTCTGGAACTCTCTTGCTTTTTCAATGATCTAGCAGATATTGGCAATTTGATCACTGGTTCCTCTGCCTTTTCTAAGTCCAGCTTGAACATCTGGAAGTTCACGGTTCACGTATTGCTGAGCCTGGCTTGGAGAATTTTGAGCATTACTTTACTAGTGTGTGAGATGAGTGCAATTGTGTGGTAGTTTGAGCATTCTTTGGCATTGCCTTTCTTAGGGATTGGAATGAAAACTGACCTTTTCCAGTCCTGTGGCCACTGCTGAGT